>NC_044928.1:23323645-23348963 GCF_003576645.1 Ipomoea triloba | reverse complement strand
TATATATATATATATATATATATATATATATATATATATATATATATATATATATATAACTTTTTTTTTTTGTCAAAAAGTGAAATTTGAGGGATTTTAGTGGCATGCTATATATGGAGGTGGGATGGCGCAATTGCCCTTAACTTTTATCTTTCAGTTATTATTATTATTATTATTATTATTATTATTATTATTATTATTATTATTAAGAAATATTCGTATTCACTTCATAGCTAGAGTTTTAAAAGTATAATTAGAATTTTGATATTTAAATTTTGATGTATATGTTTTAAAATTTATTATTTAAATTAAACCAATGGAGATAATTCTCTAATGATTTTGAATAAAAAAGGATATCCTTAGTAGTTGGTAGAATGAAATTTGTCGTTAAAGTTCTAGTTAATTCCATGTTCTACAATGGTGTAAAATATTTTATAAGTTAGTACTTTTAATTTTAAAATTAATTATGTTATGTATATGCATATGAATGGGTATATATGAATCCGATTGGTTATGCTTTGGAGGATAAATTGGAAGAATTGGAGGCTATGATAGCGTTGGTTAAGGTAATCCAACCATATATACTTGATACACTTGACTACGTTTGTTGCTATTTTTTCTTCTTTAATCTAACTACACCCTACCTAAAGCATCACCAGAACGTGCCAAGATTACTTAGCATTAACCTTTAAACAAAACTTTATACCTAAAAACAAAAGAAAGGAAACAATTCCCACCTCCCAAATAAACCGAATTGTTACTAACCTAAATGTCGTACAAAACAAATGGCGATTGAGAATCTATGAATCTAATTATTTTTTGAGGAAAACTAATACTCTTCAACTAAACATGTATGCATATATGCACTGTACAACAAGAATACACTGAAATATTTAAGAATTTTATAGATTTATCTACAAATTTTATTGTAAGTAAATTTGATTGTTTTTATTTTTTTTTTATTTTTTTATTTTTTTTTATAACAGGGTGTGAATGTAAATGGAGAGAAAAGTAGAATTGGCAAAGAAATATGCATATAGAGGATTTTGAAACTAATCTTGCAGCTATTGAGCAAGAAGAATTTATTCAAACCCACTCTAGCTTGATTACTTGATCATGGAGATTGGTAATGATTTGTTTGGCCAACACACTTCCATCCAGATTGAGAACTAAATAAGGATGGCAATAGGTCTATCTAGATAGAAAGTGAAACAAGTTGAGATTTTTAATAATTTTAAGGCTAATTATATATAAATATTATGTATAAGGACAAGTGAGATTCGTCATAGCGATCTCAGTTTAGATAGTGTGTAATTTATTTTGAAATTCATTTTTTCAGTTTCTTCCACTTCGAACAAGTATAAAAGGTGAATTTGTGCATGAGAAAAGCCTGTGAAAAATTCTTCATTTCTAACTTTATCTGCTTTGTTTTACAAAAAGTTTCTTCAACTTTTATTAAAAAATTTAGCGAAAATATTTTTCTCCCACACCTTTGTGAAATTAACTTTGAATATCAACGAACCAAAGCTAGCTAATTTGTACTCTTCTTTGTATTTCAAAAATTCTTCAAATCTCTTGTAGTTGGGTATGAATTGAAACTTTAAGAAAGCGTTTGTCACTCACTCACATAACTAGAAAAGATATCTAATTTGTATTTATTCTCATTACACAATCTTATATTTTACTAATGTAGAATCAACCAAGTAAATTAATTTCCACATAATTCTAATTTATGAGATCTAGAAACTCAAAATAACTCTTAAAACATGAAAAGACACAAGTCTTAAACATTACTAATCATTAAAAAAAAATCCCATAAAATACAATGGCATGGTTAAGTATATTTATAGGGAAAAGGACATGTCCCTTACTTTTACCTAAGTTAGGAAATTCTAGAAGTAACTAAACATGTCCCTTACTTTTACCTAAGTTAGGAAATTCTAGAACTAACTAATTACCGGAAGACTATCTAAATAAAATCTAAGAATATAATAAAATAATTCCAAAATATAATTTTGTGCAAAGGCATTCTTCTTAATATGAAGTACTATGGAGTACTTGTTTGTTAATTAAGAAAACTCCCAATTTGCGTAGGGAAAACATCCTTTTCGTTCTACGAGACTCAGTATGCATGACCAGTGATTTTGATTTTTGAGCCTAATTTTTACCATGACGCAATTAGAATTGGAGGTATTTGGTAAGTAGCTGCTAGTTAATTGGGTTAGTGAATTTAATTAATTGATAGTATTAACTGGTTGAGAGAATGTTTCGTAAATTAGCTGTTAGTTGATAGCTGATTACATGTAAAATAACTTTCTCAAAAAGCCAATCGAAAAAAATTACGTTAAACACCATTTTAAATTTTTAACATTTTGAATCAATAAACTGTTACAAAAAATTAATTAATCAAACACTTATATTAATTGTTTAACCAACTTAAACAATTAATAATGATCAAATTAAATAAATTAAAATTAACTGATAAGCTACCTATATAACCAAGTAGTGCATATATATACATATGCTCACACACAAAACATAAAACTCATACTACGTGTCTACGTACAATTAATTGTCTTTCATATTTTCATGGAAATAATATTTTAATTTCATTTGGACTCATTTATTGGGCTTCTTACAACAAGTCTTGACCCAAGAGAAATTCATATTGCCATTGCGGATATAAGAATAATAGCCATATTGGGTTATGTTTGATTTGACCCATGACTTTATCACTAAGCCTGTTAACATCAATTGGTATACCATCTACCGGCAAATTATGCTGTGTCCACCTTGCAAGGTGGACCTGGGTCCAAAACTACGTCGTCTTTGTCTTTTTCTTTTTTTTTAATTAGTAAACATATTGCTGAATATAGAGTTGTCAAAAAATGTGTGAATGTAGAAGTTTCAAAGTGTGAATGTAGAGTATAGAAATCGTGAATGTAGATTTATGATTGTGTGAATGTAGAGTTGTCTAGAAATGTGTGAATGTGGAGGTTTCACATTGTGAATATGGAGTATAGAAATCGTGAATGTAGAGTTATGCATGTGTGAATCTGTAATAGAGTTAAAAGTTCTAACAACTTGTAGCCCTGTAATGTGTGAATGTGGAGTTCTCAAGTTGTGAATATGGAGTATAGGACATGTGAATATAGAGTTTTGAATGTGTGAATGCATAACAGTGGTAATATAGTTACTAAACATATAATCCTGTAATGTGTGAATGTGGAGTTTACAAAGTGTGAATATAAAAGTGTATGTGAATCTAGAGTATAGTGTATGTGAATGTAGACCCAGGTCCACCTTGCAAGGTGGGTCCACGGCATAACAACCCCCATCTACCAGGATTCATCTTATATTATTAATCCTAGTGCAAAAATTATGCGTCTACAATTAACATATTATGTACATACAATTAACATTTTATGTGTACGTAAATAAATTGGAAGTATATAACATGTTAACTACATATATATATATATATAATACGGTAACTCCAGACATATAATATGTTAACTACAAACACATAAAATATTAACTGCAGACACTATATGTTAACTAGAATCTACCGTGCAAAGTGGACCTAGTCCATGGTATAGTTTGCCATAGCTTCATATATGATCAAATTAAAGTATGTAAAGATGATCATATAAAAATGTTGTCATGACATATTAATATATTATTGCTCATGCCAATCTGCTATCCTAGCTTGTTAACAAACAAAGATGTTGTACGATCAACTATAATCAATCTAAGTTGGTTTGTCTAATTATGGTCCTTTATCAGTTACACGATGCAAATTTTACTCAAAATACACATTCGTATAAGAACGGTGGACTTTCCTGTAAATCAAAGGTGTGGGTTATGTTCGGTTTAGTAATTAGTTAGTTATATAGGAAGCAAAGTGAGTTAAGTATTAAAAATAAATACGGAAATACCCCATATATACCGTTGATGATTCCTTTATTATGAACTCTGCCACTCTATAGTCCATACCGAAATGAACATTAGAAGTGGTTACTATGAAATCAGATTGAGACAAGGGGATGAACACAAAACAGCTTTCATAACACATCATAATATGACCTTACCAGTGCCCCTACCACCTTTCACAAATGGATGAACTTTGCATTTTTTTTTTGTCAAACACGTGTCCTTGTTTTCTTTGATGATGACATTCTCAAATCTCATCTACAACCCTAAGCTAACTTGAAGAGCCACTTACAGACAGACTATCATACAAATCCACAAAGAAAATGCCTTATCTGTGATCAAAATTGAGAATCCAGCCAAGTTGGTCAGACTGTTGACTTGATAACCCAGTGTACGTTATCGGATAGTGACTGCAGGTTTCTATCGTTACTTAATATGGTTTTGAACCTTCTCAAGTGAGTTTTGGTACCAAATTAGGTATAGCAGCTAGTTGTTAATGGAGTGGGTAATGTTTTGTGGTTTGGTACAGAATGAAGGTTTATGCAGACAGGAATAGTTGTGAGAGAGAATATTATATCCAGAAGGGGATTTGGTTTACCTAAAGTTCTAATGTTACCTTATATATAGACAGAGTAGCTTGGCCTTGAAGATGAACCTGAATTGAAGCTCATCACCTCAAAGTATTATGGGCCATATAGGATTTTGAAGAAGCTAAGGTTAATTAGCCCAGTAGACTAGCTAGAAGTTGGAATTACGTATGTACCTACTTTAATTTTCTTTCCCTGTCTGCTTGATTGTCTAAGAAAAGGTTTGGTCCTGCAATTACATCACAGGTTATCCAAATCAAACCACTTGAATTGCACTACGTACAACACTTTCTAGTTTCTACATTATTGGTAGTATACATCATTGAAAGTCCTCATGTGATCAGTTATCTTTTCAAGATTCATTCTGCCTATCATACGCAACTTAAACTAAGTGTCTTACTCCATCATCAAAGCATATATGGTGACATCATATATTCATATTAGCCGGGGCGATTTCATGTCTGGTCTAAAAGTTTAATTTGGACCTTTATTGTTTTGTTTCAATATGCAATCTAAATATAATAAAGTAAAACTGCAATCTAAATATATAATAGAGTAAAACATAAAAGATCGATAAAGACAATAATAGAGAAATAAGATCTCTATTTAAAAAAAAAAAGATAAAGAAAAAAAAACATAATTTCAAAAGACCTTGAAAGATAAAGAAGAAGTTAGAAAATCTCTATTTGGTCCAAATCCATTTGGACTTCAAAGTTATTGTATTCTATGACAAAAATAAAAAGGTAATGATTTTTTTGTGTCCAAATATAATATTAAAAATTCAACAAAGAAAAAGTATAATTTAGAATTTAATTTAAAAGTGATACCTTTCGTGCATATTTAAATTCAAAATTATTCACCAAAATTTCGATGTCAATTCTTTCTAAAAATTTATTTTTCAATTACAATTAAAACCAATCTATGAATTCTAACAAAAAATAATTATCAAGTATAAAAATAATTAATTACATAAAAAATATTTTAAAAAAAAATTAGGGGCCTGTGCCGTCGTTCTGGCCACACATGTGTGATTTGTGGTGATTTTACCCATGTGTATTATGTTATAACCTAATTGAGTGACATTGGCCGAATCTTTGATTATAACTTGATATCAGAGCTTGTTCGATCCACTTTGTGTTCACCTCGTTGGCGGTGTCTAAAGTGCAGATCCAATCCAAATGCAAGTAGTCAACCAATTAGATTTAAAATAGCCTCATTGTCTACTTGAGGGGGTGGGGGGAGCAAGGACTGGTCCGATCTAATTGCAAATCAGACCCTGAGTTAAATTAACTAATTGATTGAATTCAATCTTTTAGTATGGGTCCAACTGTAAGTTGAGTCATGTGATTGACTAGTTAATTAATTGAATTTAATTTTTTAGTATGATTTGACCATACACATTATAATTCAATTGAATGACATTAACTCAATCTTAAATTATAACAGCATATGGACAGATACTATATGTAATATGGTCAATAGGATTAAAAAAAAAAATTATAACAGCATCGAGTTTTGTTGATCTAACTTTTTTCATCTAATCAATGAAACTCTTGTAATCTTGTTTGATCGAGAATATACGAGAGGTCCTTTTAGCTAGTTTTACTTGAATTGTATTGCATGCGTGCTACTTGGAAAATGGAATCCTAGCTAGCTAGCTAAAAGCTTGCTTCTCTTGTAGTTTTTGTATCTGTATGTTGTGGGCACCCAGGCCATGTGCTAGCCAAGTTCAAATCCCTTAGCTTCGAACAAACCCTAAAACCTTCATAAAAGTGAACAATGTCTCCCTTTTCACGACCCAAACTTGGTGTTTTAATTTAATTTTTGCCTTCACACATGCCTGATGTTCATGGATTCCAATTCAATTTATCATCTAACCTTTATATCCACACTTTAATTAATGTACGGTAAGGGTAGTTTCGTTACGCTGTCATTTGATTTAAATTTTGAAATTTAATGAATTTGATTATTCATTAATTTTGATATCTCAAATCATAATATCTCTGAATATAAATTGGGCGTTACCCATTAAGTGGATATTGTAGGGGTGCCTTGTGCCCGTGGGGATTGATTTTTGCTTTTTGCTTTCCGGGGCTCCGCCCTTCCTTTTATCAAAAAAAAAAAAAAAAAAACATCTTAGCTTATTTATATATAATTCAAAATTCGAATTAGTATATTTATTATATCTATACTTATAATTTATAATGTATAAAAAATTCTACAATTGTCTATAATAAGAATGTTGATCTCATATATAATGTCTCTATTAGATTAAGTTATAGGGATAAAAAAAAAAATTACTATGAATTAGTCAGCTCTATTTTGCATAAAATATTATATATTAATCAAGTACGAGTCATATATTATCACAAATGATAATGAATTTTAGTAAAAAAAAAATAAAAAATTATTCATATAATTTGATCCTACTGTAAACAGTATGGGATTATGCATCCCTTCAATATTATTTTGTTCTCTCAAATTCCTATAATGAAGTCGTTATTGCATGGACCATGGTACACACAGCTGTGTAGATTATAAATAAAAAAATATTATTTGTGTACATAAAGTACATTATTTGAGTATTAAAAATGTTATTTTATATATTATCGAATAATATACATTCAATACACAAATAATATATTTTTATCATACTAAAAATGTAAATTACTAAAAATACATTATTTTGAATCATACACATTCAATACACAAATAATAAACTTTTAATATATTAAAAATTTGACCCTATAGCCGCCTCCCTAGTCACTGTATCCTGTTTTCTATCCATATAAGACCAATAAGTGAGAGGCTGAGACAGGGGACTATTTGATTTGCTAATTATTGTCCCAATATCACATTTAAGAATAAGATAAACCATCCAAAATTTGTTTACCAAGAAAAAAAAAATCAAATTCTAGAAATTTACATCTACAGAGGAGACATTAATATTGATCACAAGAAATAGATGCAATATTGATATGACCCAGAAACCAAAGAGGAACTGCATCTCAAATATCTGAATATAAAGCTGAAAGCTCCAAAAGCAGCGAGCCTGGAACTACAATTAACTCAAAATTTTCAACCACTCTTCCAATCATTTTCCTTTTAAAAGCTTTTTGGTTTTTTGGTTTTTTGTTTTGTTTTTGTTGGTTTTTTTGTATGGTGAGGGTTAGGGCATCTCTCCAATCTACCAATCAGATCATTTCATGTTTGTCAGATTAACAAACACCTCTTCTCTTCATCAACTACACCATTAACTCTCAAAAAAGGGGAGAAGTAAGTAACAGATCACACACGAAATGTGTCTGTGAAGTTAACCTAAAAACAGTCCCCACATACACTCTCACTTTTCATTTCTGCAATAAATAATCTCTTCCTTCTCCCCAATAAACATAAATATAAAGTAAAAGGAGCTGAGACAGAGTTCATCTAAAGGAATCCTACTATTTCATTTTTTTTTATGTTTTGGATAAAAAAGTACTTTTTTACTTGCATCCTATTTCAAATCTTGTCTTTAGTTATTATTAATTTTTTTTAAGTTACTGTTTTAATCTTAATAATTTAGCATGCGAATAGTTTATTATGTCCTTTTAAATTTTATATTGTCTTTAATTTTCACATACAAAAATAAAAACACGAGTAATATGGAGATCGATAACATGAACCCAATTTATCTCTATTAACATGAAAGATTCATCTTGTGACATGGGACAATCTGATTGGTTCTTTTTATATTTCATGAATAAGTAGATTAATTTTTTAAACTTATAATGATTTTCGTCAATTCATAAATAGCCAATAAATATTAACAATTGTGTGTTTGGAGGTAAACTAGGCCTGCAAACAAGCTGAGTCGAGGTCGAGGTCAAGAAATAATAGGTGGGCTCGAGCTTGGCTCGGTTACAAAATGATCCTGCTCGAGTTTAACTCGAGTTGAAGTCAGACCAAGCTCAAGCCGAGCTTTGACCGAGCGGCTCAGTAAAATTGTAATTCTCTCCATCCATGAAACCACACATTGTGAAATTGTAATTCTATGGTAAAAGACTATTTTACCCTTATTTTTATTATTATATTATTATTATACAAAGACATTTTAGTCTTTATTCACTTCTCAACCTTCCAATTCCTCATCATTTTATTTATGTCTACCAAACAATGTAATTTAAATTTTAACTTTATTCTTTTTTCATCGAATTATAATTCTTTTCCCCCTAATTTCCCCCTCCCAATCAAACGCATGCAACTGTTCCAAACAAAAAAAAAATTACTTATATATTTTGTGCAGGCAAGGATTAAACTATAGAAAATAAAAAACTGTCCTTGTGGTCATACAAAAATTCCCTAAACTACACATATCTGTCTGTCTCTCTCTATATATATATGCTAGTCTGGTGTTGGTGTAGCAGGTTTGTGGCTGGTCTTTGATTCTCAGTTCTCCTCCTCTGCAGAGAGACATGAGATACATACGCAGCGGCAGCCTGAAAAGGCTATTTTCACTCAAAAGAAACAGTTTTGATGAAGAAATTGCAACCCCAAGAAGCTCTGATTTCACCCCAGAAGACACTTACACTACACCTATAGATTCATCCACTGCCCTTGCAGTTTCTCATCCCAGGCCTTCATGGAAATGCTTCTCCTATCAAGAAATCTTCGAAGCAACAAATGGGTTTCACCCAGGTTTCTTCCCCCTCACCCCCTAATGTTCCAAGAATTGAAAATCCCAGATTTTTTACCCCACTTTCTTGAATTTTTTTTTAGGGAATATGGTGGGCAAAGGAGGGTATGCAGAGGTGTACAGAGGGGTGTTAGAAGATGGGCAAACAATAGCTGTGAAATTGCTGACAAAAGAGGCAAATGATGAGAGGAAAGAAAAAGAATTCTTGACAGAAATTGGGGCATTGGGTCATGTTTGTCACCCCAATGTCACTGCTTTGCTTGGCTGTTGCATTGAGAATGGGCTTTACCTCATTTTCCAGTTCTCTTCCAAAGGATCTGTTGCCTCTCTCCTCCATGGTTTCTCTCTTTCATCTCTTCATTCTTGGCTTCAATTCCCCCTTTTTTAACCCCAATTTTTTGTCTAAATTTGTTTCTGTTTATATGATTTGTTTGAAGATGAAAAGTTGCCCACCATGGATTGGGAAACAAGGTACAAGATTGCTGTTGGAGCTGCTAAAGGTCTGCATTATTTGCACAAAACCTGTCCCCGAAGAATTATTCATCGAGATATCAAGGCTTCAAATATTTTGTTAAGTGCAGAGTTTGAGCCACAGGTTTAATTTTTCTTTTTTTTTTTGGAGTGGATTATCCAATGTTTAATTTTAAAAAGTTCAAATTTTTATTTGGTATTCATGTATATTCATTATGTGATTATATGGTTGATAGATTTCGGATTTTGGACTGGCGAAATGGCTTCCATCACAATGGACCCATCATTCTATAGCTCCTATAGAAGGGACATTTGGGTAGAATATACTCTTTCTCAATTTCTCTGTAATAATAATAATTCTCATATAATTAATTAAATTTTAAAAGCATATATTAGCTGTTAACTTCATTAATAATTTGCAGTGTTATTTATTTTATTATTTGTTTGTTTGTTGGGTTATGCAGACATCTAGCGCCAGAGTATTTCATGCATGGAGTGGTGGATGAAAAGACAGATGTTTTTGCATTTGGAGTCTTTCTTTTAGAACTCATCTCTGGGAGAAAACCTGTTGATAGCTCTTATCAAAGCCTACATAGCTGGGTAATTATATACCTCATTTCTTTCAAAATTCAACTAATTCCATCTTTAGTCCTCGATTATTGAAAACGGGAGACCAAATAACTCCGTCTCTGGGTAAACCCCGTCTTGTGCCCCTGACTAGTAAATGACTACAAGGAGGTAAACCAACTTAAGTGAATAGGCTGCTACTATTGGGAGTTGAATTTGTAATCTTATGGTTACTAAGTCAACAGTTTGACTAACTTGGCTGAAGTTACTGAGTATTTTACTACCCAAAGATCTTGTGGTCTAGTGGCACTCGGTTGCACCCCACATGGGATGGGGTGGGTTCGAGTCTCAATGAAGGCGATATTGACTCTTTGTGCTTCATTTGGTTGAAAAAGTGTAACTATGCACAGATACTGCATTGTAACAGAGTCAAATCAGTCAATAGTACCCAAAAAGAGTATTTTACTACCCCTTGAAGTTTTATCCTGTACGAACATGATTTATCTCGATAACTTGTAAAAATGTTGTGTAATTAATGGTATATTTGAGTGCAGGCAAAACCTATACTTCAGCAAGGTGAGATAGAAGTGGTTATAGATCCAAGACTTAATGGGAAATTTGATGTTAAACAACTTGACAAACTTGCCTTTGCCGCATCTCTTTGCATTCGTTCTTCTTCCATTTGGCGTCCTACTATGAGCGAGGTACCTAATTCTTTTGTTTTCTTCTCTAATTCTCTGCTTTTTTAATTACTTTTTTTTTTCCTTTTTAATATAAGGAGAATGAAAATATAGGTAAATATCGTACTTAGAATATGCTTGTTACTATACTAGTGTACTACAAAAATTTTGACAAGTTTAAAATTTTTAACAACCACGTTAGTTTGGTGCAATGACCAAGTGTACGTTGGTTAAAAATTAAAATATGGTAAAATCTTATTAAATTTGATCAATTTTAAAAATCATGGATTAAATTTACTCAAATTGATATAATTAAAGAGTAAAAGTAAAAATATAATATTTTCTTGGTTGAGTCTGTCACAAAGGGTATCATAGTGCGATTTACCTATCTTGTATAATTTACGAGCAATTATTCTGAAGTGAAATTTATTTATAACATTCCTTCAAATAGTGATCGTAAATTTTTACCCTAAAAGTGATATTATTAACTCAATGTATTTGTTACTAAAACTTAGAAAATTGCCAAACGGCTACATCTAATTTCAGTAATTGCCAAACGTTTGCAATCCATATTTCTAATTTCTACCATCTTTATATGATTTGGGGAATCTTTACCGTGACGAAAATGCACTATATTTACTGTGAAAAGAGTATTAACATTTTTTGTAAATTAATAACTACCATTCTATATATATATATATATATATATAAGAAATATTTTTTTAAAGATTTTGAAATCTCATAAATTGTGATGATAGATGAAAACTTAATTTGTTTAGGGCAGAGGCATGATTTTGTCTTAGAGTAAGGTGTAAGCATGCATATTATTGTGCTAATTAATTTATTGTTGGGCAATTCACCTAACAAAAACACACTTTATAAACTTTAATTAATTTTAATTTTCTTACCTGCCTCAGCTACATAATGGCCACATTATTATCATAATCGGATTCTTGTAGTACAAACATCATGGATAATGTGGGTTGAAGAAACCTAAACTTGGTGGGTTGGTTGACCCGGTTAGAAAATTTTCTGGTCGGCATAAATTATGGAAATGGGGATTACTTAATTATTAAATTGGTTTTGATTGCTTAATCATGGCCATAATCTTGGCTTTTTATGCCATTAATTAATTTAATAAATCACTTTCAGTGCATAATGCACGCTTGCCTAAATTAATGTTTAGTCACAGTTTATCCATGTTTAAGCCATCCTAATAATTCAACTGATGTTTTATCCTACCCAACGTCTTTTTATTATTTTGGCTTCTACCTTATGCCTTTTTGTTTTTTAATTTAAAGTTAGGATTTTAATAATTTTATTTAATTTAGTATTTCACTAACAAATTGTCAATTATGTCTCACTTTATCCTATAGGGACAAATTAGGTATTGATCAATTTGGATTTTTTATATTGTATCAATGTCAAATCAATAGCCAATTTGTTTGTGTTGGATAAAAAATATAAAATATATATTACAATTTTTTTTAAAATTATTAAATCGAATAGTTGGGATTTTTTTTCTTTAAATATACGTAATGTGTTAGTAAATTATTTGTTCTAATTAAATTAAAAGACAAAAAAAAAATTCTTGTTTTAGAAAATAAAGCCTAAGTTGGAACCATTTTTCTTTCCAATTTAACTAAATTCAATATTTCTGCCAAAGACCTTGTGGTCAAGCGGCACTCGGTATACACTCCCATGTGGAAGGGAGTCGGTTCAAGCCTCAATGGAGGCATCTATGACTCTTTGTGCTTCAGTAGCAATACTACATTGTAACCGAGTCAATAGAACTAAAAAAATTTCAATATTTCTTTTTAAAAGATAAAATTATTTCCCTTATTAACAGGTATTGGAGGTAATCTTGAGGGGGGAGCTTGATAAGGAAAAATGGAAAATGCCAAAAGAAGAAGAGGAGCAAGAAGAGTTTTGGGGATTTGAAGATCTTGAATGTGAATGCGATAGCTCTTTCTCAACCTCTCCACAAGATACCTTTTCCGCAACTAGTTCATAGTTAGCAACACTTAAATCTTAAATAACATCCAACTCTATGTAAATAATATTGAAAGTGTAGTCTTTTAGTACGTAAATTCATCTTTTCTATAACTACAATTAAATTCAGATAGCAAATTTATGAGAATTTTTAAAATTTTACTAATTTTTACTCTTCATATTGTAATTTTAACTAGGGAAAAGAGTCAAATAGACCATCAAACTTTAGTTAAAAAGTCAATTAGTCCTCTAAACTTTTTAAATGTACAATTACACCTATCAACAATTGATTTTGATGCAATGAAGTCAAACAACCGGTTCATGACCTGCTATTACAGGAAATTAGGGTTCAGGCAAAATGTGACCGACGAACGGTCGCCGGTCACCGTGAAAGAGACACGGATCCCGAGAAGGCGACCACTGTGGTCGCCTTCTCTCGACCCATATGAGTCGCCTTCTCAGGCTCTGTGTCTCTTTCACGGTACGTGACCGGTAACCGTTTGCCGGTCGTCAGTCACATTTTGCTTGAAATTTGGTCAGAATCTCACCGGCGGATTACTGGAACCCTAATTACCTGTGATAGCAGGTCATTAACCGATTTTTGGGCTTCATTGCATCAAAATCAATTGTTGATGGGTGTAATTGCACCTTTAAAAAGTTTATGGGGCTAATTGACTTTTCAGCTAAAGTTCGATGACTTATTTGACCATTTTCCCTTTTAATTAAAGAGAACATTAATTTAAATTGATTGTCATATTTATCTTACTATAAAAAGTGAATATTTAACTTATCCAAATTAAAATGAAATTCAATAGAAATTAGCACCAACTTCATTTGAAATGAATATCCATTTCAATTTAGCAAGAACAGAAGTTTTTAAGCCCATAAAACCTAAAATGAACTTCTAGTGCATTTGATACATATAATAGGTTAGATGAATGAGCTATTCCTCATGTAAAAAGAACATATTTTTCGAGGAGTCATGGTATTAGGCTAATTATGACGTTTTGTTTTGTTCATTAAATGAAAATAAAGGGAAGAAAAATAGGGTATCAAACGGGATCGAATACAATAAGAATGTTATTTCATTGTTTGCTTGAATTATGATAGTACCAATTGCCACCACATACCTAGTGTGTATAATAATATATGTAAAGTAGGGATAGATGGAAGAATTTAGCTCAAAGAAGCTCTTTTATTCCTTGTTGTTCTTGCATGTTCTCAAGAGAAATAGAAAGCATGGTTTTTTGGGTGTCTTAGAGAGAAAAAGAGAGAAAAAGCCCCCTCTACTTGAGTCTCATGGCCTTTATATAGGCCTAGAATATGTGAGAATTGATCTCAGCCGCCCATCAATGATTGAATGTTTTAGTAAAAAATATATACATATAAGTTCAATTTTATAATTATTGCGAACTTTTAAGTTTGCAATATTTATAAAAACTAACATTATCCTTTAAAAAAAATGAAAAGATCATATATATATAATATACATAAGGGTATTTTTGAGATTATAAAATTTTAGCTATTTGAAATCTATTTTGTCTGTAAACCAAATAATGAAATAGCATTCTTATTCTTCTAAAATTGATTTTATGAACCAAAAGGGTTGTTAAATCATACGGAGTATTTGTCATTTGTTACAATCATCACTGAACATTTTGATTTTGATAATTTTATTCAAAACATTTTTTTTGGGGTTTAATATCATAAAAAGAAAAAAAAAATTAAAAGTTTTGATTTTTTTTTTTGGTATAATAAAACTTTAGATATAAAATCACCAAAGTTTAAAAGTTAGAGTAAAGGCATAAGAAATGGTAAAACTTTAATTTGATATTTGAAAACATTATATTGGGGCAAAAATGTAAAATGAGAAAAAAGGGGCCAACATGTCAAATGAAATCCAGCTCGGAAGGTTGTGGGGTGTCTGCAAGGTTCAAAATAAAGATGTTCGTTGTGTTAGTTTTATGCGCAAACAATGATATGTTCCAACCATATCTATTCATCAGGACACACATTAATACATTATAATGGCAAACAACGATATGTTCCAACCATATCTATTCAGGGCACACATTATAATGTCCGACCCCGACTCAACCAAACTCACACGGTTATCGTTGTCGTGTGTTTTGAAATCAGAAAAATGACTTCTGAAAAATATTTTATGGAAAATGATTCATTTTCTCTGGAAAATGATTTTATTTTTAGTGATTTTGTTATATTCTGGAAAACTGTCTTGGTATTTTTGGTTCATTTTCTGAAAAATGAATAGAATTGTATAATTAAACATTTTAATTACTTTATTTAGAATATAAAAATATGTATAATAGTTAAAAATAATATTATTTATTAAAAATTTAAAAAAAAAAAAAACAAATCAAACAAACCCTCTAATTTTCGGCGAAAATCAGGCTTATGATTTCCGCCGGAGTGTTGTCCATGGTGTTGTGGTGCTATGGAAGTCTCCTTGGGTGTTGTCCATTGTGTTATAGTGTTGCGGAAAATGACTTTCACCAAATTTTGGCAGAAGTCATTTTCCTCTAAATCAAGCATATTTTCCTCTAAATCAAGCATATTTTTCAAGTCAATAAAAAACAATTTCCGTTGACTTAATTTTTCAGGGACATCGAAATTAAACACTATAAATCATTTTCAGGTTTCCAAACACACCCTTAATGAATTTACACTTATATTTTCTCCTTTTTTTAAAATAATGTTAATATCCAAAATCATCTCTCGATTATGTCATAACTTATAAATTATTAATTCATTATTAATTTCATTCATCTTATTGAGTAAATATTGAATAATATAAAGACTTTTATTAAGTTAGAATTGAATACTTAATGATACTTTTTAAATACTAGGAGCAGACGTGTAATTTTTTCTTGATTCAACAAAAGTGATGGGAAAGATAATATTTTATTTTATGAAATGAATAACTGTTTGGATAAAATTGTTCGATTTTTATGATATAAGTGAGGACTTTAAAAAAGAAGTGTGTGTGTTTTTTTTTTTTTAATAAAAGAATTAAAATGAACATTTGAAAGTGTAATTATATATTATTGATTTTTTTTTAACAAATGTGTCCAGTTTAATAAAATTAGAGTAAGTTATTAAAATCTTGACGAAAAAATTGCAATTGTAATCCATTAGTTATATTTAAATTGTAGACTTATAATTCATGAATTATTACAATATAAAAATTTTTCTTTAATTTTTAAATTTAAAATTATAAAAAAAATAAATAAAAATAAAATTGTTCAAAATTTTTACCACTATGTCAACGCATAAGTGCATAACTCAGAGTACTAGCCATTTTTTTTTGCCTAAATGCACAAAATGACTTGTTTGGGGATTAATTGTATTTTTAAAGTTAAATGGTCTAATTATATTTTTCATGTATAGTTCAGGAACTAATTTGACCATTATTCATTAATTATATCCACATTTGACTTTTTAATTATTACTAATGTGGTGGGCTTACCATTAGTATAATGAGATGAAAAATGTTCAAAATCTTATTGGGGGAGGTGGGTGTTTTCCAATCATTCAATCAATGGTCTAGGACTCGCGGTGAGGACACGCTTTAAATTATTTGAATTATTTGTGCTTTACTATCAAATAATGTACTTTTAATATATTAAAAATGTACATTATTTGAGTACTGAAAGTACATTATTTTGTATAATATACATCTGGTACACGAAAAATGCACCTTTAATATATTAAAAATGTATTTTTTTTATTATGATTCACACAGCACTGTATGGACCAGGATCCATACAATAATTTGCCGGCGTTTTCTCAAGCTTGGGCCATGGGTGGTTCCAAGAAGATTAGGAATTGAGGATTTGAGGGGGGCATAGTAGCAGTAGCAAAGTAGGCCTATACCTTGCCAAGGGGAATGAGTTCGACCAATTGGTGATGACGACAAAGTCATGTGGCTTGTTTAGGAGAGAGTGAGATTTAATTATAAGTAACCTAGCTTAAGTGTAAGGCAACTTCTTAAGTTCTATGAATTTGTTATAATTGAACTGAGTTGTGAAGTAACTTATAAATAGAAGTTGTCTCCATATTTTGTATCACACTCTTCTTTAATGATGATTAAGGTAATAAGAGCACCCTATCAGGAGATTTTTTTGTTTTTGAGTAATACTGACTCTGTTACAATATAGTATTTGTTCATAACTACTTTCTCAACTTCAATCTACTGAATCACAAAGGGATGAAGGTGCAACCGGGTCACAAAGGGATGGAGGTGCAACCGGGTGCCACCCATATCAGGAAATTTTATTTGGTTTATGACAGGAAAAGTGCCAACATGGCAAGAGAGAGTTAAAAAAAAATGTCCTGCAAATTCTGACTTATTTTATTTTTTGTTTTTTTTTAGTACTACTGTCAACAATTGCCTCCACTAAGGCTCGAACACACTCCCTTCTACGTGGGGTATAAACCGGGTGCCACTAGACCACAAGGTCTTTGGCAAATTAAATTTGTTTTAATTTTTTTTTCCTCTCCTCTCATTTTCTCTTTCCTAATTACACTTAGGAAAACTGCTCAAAAATCGCAAAAAAAAAAAAAAAAACCCTCCTATTCTCTAACTCTCTAAGGCCTTCCCCAATAGTGATATTGGGGAAGGTTTTGGAACAGTAAAATCCCAAGATTAAACTTTTAACAAGTGTAATGTTTGAAATTATGCTGAGATTTTCTCCCTGCAAGAGTAAGGATTTTGGCAGAGGTGTAACAGAGATGTGGCAGGAGAGCAGCGCAAATGATAGCGCGTTGCGCGCAAAATCTGCCCCCAGCAGATTTTTTTTCCTTTTTCTTTTTTTTTTAATTTCAGATGGCACGCGCCCGCTGGGAGCGTAAGTCTCTTTTGTTTTTTTTTTTTCGTTTTTCTTTTTTTTAATTTCAGAGTTTATTTTGGTTTTTTTTTTTCCTTTTTCTTCTCCTTACATTTTCTCTTTCCTAATCACACCTGTAAAATCCCCTCAAAATTCGATCACTATTGTGGAAGGCCTAAGACACTCTATTTGTACTTGCATCTATTCTTGAATGATTGCCTTTTAGTTTCTTAATAAAAAAGTACTCTGTAGTTCATTTCTTTCTAGTTTCACATCAGCACAATCACGTAGATCGAGGGAGGATAAACCATTAAAAGAAAAGTTCTTAGAGAGGTGGAGGAAATAAATAGCAAGCATGGAGGGTGTGAATAATATTTGATATAATTACTGAAATTCACTCAAAAAGTTATATAAACTTCAATTTTTACAATATTTAATTAAATATTAACAAATAAATTTATATGCTTAAAAGCTATATTAAAGTTTCAATAAACATAAAAGTTTAGAATTTAAAACATAAAATATCGTTAAAAATATAATCACACTGCACAAAATTAGTTTGGGCGATGAATACTAAATCAGACAAGAAAAATGAGTATTATTGAACAAGAACATTTTTGGTCATTTAAATGTTCATTCTTTTTTTAGTCCTCAGATCAACCAAGTATTTGAATAGAATTAGTAAATATTTGTATATACAATGACGAGGCGGGCGATTAAAGTAACCAAAATTATAAGGAAAAATCTACCAAACATTTTAACCTAAGATAGATATCGAGTCATTATGTTAATTAAGCAGAAAAATTGTTGGTAGCGGAGAAAAAAGAGTTTGATAAATGTAACAAGTTGATACATCCATACCGTGGCACAGATGTTGAACTGAGAAATTCATTTGCTGTACTGTAGACTTGTAACTGATCCTCAAGCGAGGGTCGCTCTCTTGCCTTTTGCGTCTCTAGACTGCAAAATGCAAATAAATAAGAGCATCAGCAAGGGGTCCTGATCCACAATTGTATTACTTTATGCCTAATGATAAGAAGGGAAAAGACCTGGGAAGCAACTGATCTTTTTGAATCCAAAAACTGGCTGTAGATGTCGTACAAGCGCCGCTTTTCGTTTTCTGAAACCGAGGGCTTTGCCACGGACGCAATGCGTTTCAAAAGAGTGTCGGTAATCACAGGCATCTTGCCAGACTGTTCACCATTTTCACCGTTCAGGATGTCATGTACGGCTTCAAGCTGTGCATCAGAAAGAAGCGCTTGCAGATCAGCTCCACTGAACCCTTCGGTCATATGTGCTATCGCTTCCAAGTTGACGTCACTTTCAAGTGGTAACTGCACCTCACACAGAAAATCAGTAAGCTAAGGCACAAACAACCCACACAGATAGTGTGTATGTGTCATTCAGAAATTAATAAGTCTGCAATAGTACATAGAATAATATATATAGCAAATATGATTCATGTAGAAAAAAGTTGAAAAAAAGTGCTATGAATAAACCTGCAGAATGAAACGTATGTCTATTGGAGGAGAAAGCACGAGGAGCCAATAGTTTACAATTTTAATTCCTTAAGATGAAAATTGGTTACATAACAGTACAGAAAAGAAACATGAGTCTTAGGTTGGACTTGTCACATTAGATACCGCTATAGAGAGTGAGAAACTTCATCTACCAGCCATGAACACAGTAAGTTGTGGATTAAATGTCATTTCCAAACCATAACTTCCTATCAGAGTACTGGTTTATCAAATCAATTTAAGTTAGTGTTTTGATCATAAACATGATGAGAGAGAGATTGAGAGAACTTCCAAAAATCACCAAATATCTAAATCTAGCACTACTCTACTACTTACAATTCAAATCATTTGGCTAAGAATTTTACTCATGCTAAATAGATTTTGAATAAGTTTCTATCCTTCTGGAACTATACCCTGCTTCCACCCAAACCCCTGTTCATTTCAATAGCTTGACAGAGCAGAAATTTAGAATCTTTAATACCTACAAGTAATGATCATGAGGCAATTTAATAAACTGCTAACACTAGGATACTAAACTAATCTTATTCCCTAGAGCTAGCATTATTGCTGAAACAAATTGAAGTATTCAACACAAGATCTGGCCTACATTTTCCTCTCCTATCACCAATCATTACTACGTTATCATGTGTCAAACTAGCACATTAATAGGTTCACATTAACCATGCCAAAGCCTAGCCTACAGCCTAAAAAAACCTTTCACCCCAAAGATTCAGAGATTTAAAAAAAAATTAAAATATATTATATTAAATGGAAAATACTATTATTCCCATTATTCCCTTGTAGTGACTGTTTTCATTTTGGGGTAGTACTAGAACAAAATACTTCCGTAAACTAATAGGTCTTGATAGAACATCACCGAAACCGGACCAAAATTGCAGTTAAACAATATAAACCAAACCTTGCCATTAGTAACTACACAGTTTTGAAGAAGCTAACTTAAAAGGAACAGTGAGTGGGAGATTCTTGCTGATTGTTTGACATGAAAAGATTGCAACATGGGTGTTTGCATAAATGCCTCAATGATAATATCTGCCTGATCCTTTTGAATTGGCAGGTTCAATGTACACATTTGAGGAAAAGGTTCAACCTTTTCTTTCTCAAATTAGTTCAGATAAACCACATTGTTAGGCAAAATTAACAGTTGTGTTGAAAGAGAGATTATAACAAAAATATATTCTGAGATACAAAAGTTAAATGCATATAAACAAATATATAGGCATCATCCTGAGACAATGAGCAGACATGTCAAATGCAATGTCTGCTCAATGTTTCATTTAAATGTAGGCCTATCCTGGGAATCTAAAAAAGTACATGGAGCAGTGCGACACTGATTTACACTAACTATATTTTCAACAGGTTGAAATTAAAGGAGTTTGCAACTGTCCTTAATTGTTTCCTTTTTAAAGATACAAGGACTAAAATGAAAATTTTCAGGGACTACTTGCATAAACAAAGTAACCATACAATTTAAAATATAACCATAGTTTTCAGGTTATCCATGCAATTAATGCAGTCAAATATGAAATATAACCAACCTTTCTTGAAAGAACTCTAAGAATGTCCAACCTCTCACGTGGTGAAGGAAAATCACAAAACAACAGGCGATCCAATCTCCCAGGCCGCAGGAGAGCAGCATCAAGCAAATCAGGTCTACTGCATAATTTAAAAATTAACAAACACTCAGAGTTGTTCTCAGACTTCACATAAACAAAACAACATGGAAAGGGAAGCTGTAAAAGTGAAACTACTAATAGCACAGAATAAGCACCTAAAAAGTCCTGGCTCACACTTGTAAGAACCATAATTAATACTATACTAAACCACATTTCTATACAAAAACCTTGTTAGCCCACTACTTTTAAGGCTCAAAAATATATTGATACCATTCTCCCTAGCAGCAATTCACCATAAAAATTAAACTCCATAATCAGTATACATCTTAAATCCATGTTCCAAAAGACAGCAAGTGATGCAATTCAAACATTCCAAAGCAAAGACAGCCACATACTTCAAAGGCTCTCCAATTTCCTTCCAACAACCTATGGCTGCAGTCAACCACCAACTCTAGTCCAATACTCTAAAAAATCCACTAATTGAGTTTACACCCTTTGAAAATTTTCATGAAGAATACTTGTGACGCATATACATGTTGCATCAGATGGTATTCTCCTTCTAAGCATTGTGAAGTACCGACAACTTTTTAAGTAATAGCATTGTGTTCCTTGCTGGTAACTTCACCCTCATAGAGAACTGTTGTATAAAGAAAATGGACTTCTATAGGTAAAATCCGTTAAGAAATGATGGGTGTTGCCGAAAACACTTTTTTTTTGGGAGGGGGGAGCTGACTTGATTTGTAAGCTCAAACATTGTCTTTATGCCCTGAAACAATCCCTCCACATGCATAGTTTGGAAGGTTTAGTAGTAGTTCAGAAATTTGGCTTAATTCAAAGCAAGGTTTATTACTCTGTTTTCTATAGACATTGTTGGGATAAGAATATTTATCTTGTTGTATATGTTGATGATATTGTCATCACTGGGGATGATTCTGAAGAGATACTTCAGTTGAAGTAACACTTGTTCAAGCATTTTGAAACCAAAGATCTTGGCAAGTTAAGGTATTTCTTGGGAATAGAGGTTGCAGAATGCAAGGAAAGAGTTTGCATATCACAATGGAAGTATGCTCTATATATGCTTGACAAAACAGGTTTGCTTAATCCCAAACCAGTAGACAACCCTATGGATTCCAATGTTAAACATCTACCAAGACAAGAGGAGCCTTTTTCAGATATTCAGATCCTAGTAGATATCGAAGACTGGTGGGTAAATTACTTTATTTGACTGTCAACCGTTCAGATATCTCCTTTGTTGTTAGTGTTGTGAGTCCAGTTTTTGGCATCTCCGTGTTGACGCTGTCATCAGAATTCTGAGATATATCAAGAAATCTTTAGGCATGGGATTTGTAAACAAGAATCATGGAAATACGGATATTATTGGTTACACTGGTGCAGATGGGATAGAAAGTTGACCTCAGGCTATTGTGTTATTTTTGGTAGTAACATGATCTCTTGGAAAAGTAAGAAGCAGGACATTGCTGCACAGTCGAGTGCAGAGGTAGAATATCATGCAATGGCACTTAGAACATGTGAGGTAATTTGGTTGAAACATTTTACTGAGCTAAAATTTTGTGAACTAAGGACAATGAAGCTCATTTGTGACAATCAAGCCACCCTACATGTTGCACACAACCCAGTTTTTCATGAGAGATAAAGCACATTGAAATAGACTGCCACTTTGTTCGGGAGAAAGTTGCCTCTGGAGAAATCATTACCACCTTTGTTGGCTGAAATGATCAATTGATAAATGTATTAACTAAATAGAGGTCCTAGAATTGAATACACTTGCAGCAAGTTTGGAGCTTATGATGTACACACTCCATCTTGAGGGGCAGTGTTGACAAACATGTGAGGAAATTCTAAGGGACAAACGTGTAGAAATATGAAGGGGTGTTGATATTTCCAAGGATATCTTAAGAGTCCTTATATTTGTATATACACATGTGTATGCTCTATGGATTTGATAAGCAATGAAATATGCTCCTTTTCTTCTCTAAAATTGAGTATTGACAACTTTTCAAGGAATAGCATTATTTGTGTTGCTGGAAACTTCACCCTCATAGAGAGCTGCAGTATAAGGAAAATGGACTTCTATAGGTAAAGTTCATTAAGAAATGATGGACATCGATTAAAACACTCTTTACCCACTACCCTTATATAAAAAATCATATAGCAAAGACCCCCTGTGGTTTCAGGAAAATAACTTAGCCTCCAATGGATAAGTGTCACACTGTCACCCTACACCCCATTTAAGAAATACCAAAGCACAACTTGTATATGAATATAAGCAATTGAGTAATTTTAAAAGTCAAAAAGAAAAAGAAATCTCAGTTCACCTAAAAACACTATAATATGATGCCTATTGAGAATAAATTGAAAAAATATTATATTAAAATGGTTAGAATCAGAGGTGAGAGAGTTACCTTGTTGCAGCAAAAACAAAAACACCAGTCAAGACTTCAACACCATCCAATTCTGTTAGAAACTGGGTGGAAGGGTTTAACAATTTCTCAGTGATATTGAAATAAATTGATAATCCATACTTCAAAAGATACAGAACAGCATCAAATGATAGAAGGATGAAGAAAACTAACTTGATTTACTACTCTATCTGTCACACCAGTGTTATCATGCCCCCTCTTGGGTGCAATAGAATCAAACTCATCAAAAAACAGAAGGCATGGTGCTGCTAAAGCTGCTTTAGAAAATATATCGCGAACCTGAAGCAAAACCATTCATGTTATTAGGCCAAGAGGATGCTTTATATACATTATTGACCCAAGAAGTACTTCATGTCTAGATGCTTCTAAAATTGAATAAAAACATACATCTATTCAAGTGGACTGGAAAGTTTTAGGTTAACTTTATCTTACAGCTTGCTCAGAAGCACCAATGTACTTATTCAGCAGTTCAGGGCCTTTGACTGAGATAAACCGTAGGGAACATGCAGCAGCAGCAGCACCAACAATGTGTGTCTTGCCACAACCAGGGGGACCATACAAGAGGACATTGGACCGCATCCTTAATGGAGCTTGTGAAAAAATATTTGGAAACTTCGAAGGTAACTCAATCATCTAAAACAAATAAAAGGCATCAGTTCGTACTATACTAAATAAAGGATTAGTATGAAGCAATAGAAATTTTTTTGATTAACATGCATGCACAACTAGTTGTAAAACATGCAACTTTGTAAAGTCCAAACTCTTGATAAATAAAAGCAAACTGAAACATAATTAAGCATAGGAGAGGAAAGGAACTGGAATGGAATCCATCACTCTTGTTTGGAACCCAATTAATATGGATTTAGACTTGGAATTAAAAAATTGTTAAGGAAAATGCAAAAGTTTTCAATGTTTGGAATATAAAAAATCCTCCACTATTTGTGATGAAAGGCTTGGGATAAATGGATAAACCAGGGGCTACCAAATATTGAATGTCAACATTAGACCTAATGATTTTATGGTGTTCGGGGTTTAACTTAGTAGTAACACATGTCCCTTTCTAAACCCAAGAACTTAGTTCAAATCTCCTCCCTAACCACCACCAGCAAAACACACTTCCCCTCACAACATAGAAGAAGCAACACCATTGCTACATTGCTGGAGTCATGAGCCTCTATTATTGCAAGGGTGAAGATGAAGAAACAGTTGTATCCACGGGTTAAGCTTTCACCCCTTTAAAGTTAGGGTTTGGCTGGCTGTCAGATGGAATTAACAGTTTCCATAAGGTGGGGGACCAAATACGCATCATTATTTGAAATTTGAGGATCATATAAGCAGTTAAGCACACATGATACAATCAGGGACTAAACTCAATTTCAGCCGTAACTTTGGGACTATGTTATTTTCCCCAAAATAACTCTCCTCATGTGTCATTAGTCCATCTGTTAAATCACATGGCACTCATAACTAACTCATTGGTGATTGGGCAATGCCCAACAAATGAAGTACTTTGATGAATATAAAGTATCTTCATGTGCTTATGCAATTCGGTAAGGCCAACAACGGGGAATTGGGGAAGGAAGGGGGTCTATGGCTCTCCCGACCTCTAGAGGATTTGTGGTTCTAAGTGGGAAGATCTATTATCATATATAGTTCACATCGACTCTGCCACTAGAAATTTAGATAGATAAAAATTACACTAGAAATGCATTTGTCCAGCTAAATATTTTCAAAAATGATCTAATTTTGATAAGAACTTTTAAAGAACTTGTTGACAAAGTTTTCAATACGTTGAGTTGAATACATATTGAAAATTCTTTTGGGAACACGTATCTTGTTTGGATATCTAACTATTAAAACTCTTTTTATATTAATGATGGTCAAAGTCACAATAAAGGGGAGGCATTTCTTAAACTTGGGATACAAGAGGTTTTCTATTATCTACTAACCACCACCCCCCCCCCCCCCCCCCCC
>NC_044928.1:23295587-23322206 GCF_003576645.1 Ipomoea triloba | reverse complement strand
CCCCCCCCCCCCCCCCCCCCAAAAAAAAAAAAAGAAAAACAAAAAAACAAAAAAACAAAAAAACTTTTCTCAAAAATTAATGTTGGTCCTAAATTTTGGATTTCCAAAATAAGCAAGAAAAAACATGCACCACCCTCCTACCCTGTACCCAAAACCTTAAAAGTAAGAGAAAATTGAATGCCCAAAAAATAAAGAAAAAAGTTAGAGATAATAAAAAATAAGACATCATATTACTAATTGCAAATCATGCTACCATTTTGAAAGGATAAAAATAAAAATAAATCAAATTATAAAATTATTACATTTTAAGACCACTAAGATAAGAAAACAATTACCTCTTTTATAGCATTGCAGATGTCATTAAGACCCCCAACATCCTCCCAACCAGTGCGTCCACCATCTGAAGAAGGTTTAGTAATATCACGCATTGCAACTGGAAGGAATTCATGCATTGCATGAGTAAAATCATCCTTAATTAGAGTAGGTCTTTCTTTGTCGCTTAAACTTGATGAACTGGATAAAATACGAGTGACAGCAGCATGAATAGATCTATCAACCAGTATTTCCTGTATAACAATGTAAGGTTATAAATAAAACATAGATATGTCTGTGTGTCATTCATTGAAGGGAAGACACCCATGTCAATGCTATATTGCTCTTTTCTTGTTTGACAGAAAAATATCTGAACTGCAAATACATGGGGAGATTTTGAGCACTTTCTAGAAATGTGATCAAATTCATAAAACATAACAAAGATGAAATATGTTGAAATATAAGAAAGTATAAACCTTAGCATAGTCCTAGTTGTAACTGTTGAGAAAAACTATACTATTGGGGGAATCATATGCTGATGGATACTAATTTAGGAACATTAAGAGCTATTGATTTTCAATTGAAATTGGTAAAACAATTGAAGGGTCAATTCAACCAAATTAAAAATTAAGGACTAAATTGACAGTTGCAAAACAATTGAGGGACCAAAAAAGTATTTTCCCTCCAATAAATATAAGGTCAAAGTTTGTGCTGAAGAAAATACCAGATCATATGCATCATATCCATCACATTTGGAAGCTACATCCACCAAGACATCATGGGAACATTGTAAAGAACGCTTATTAATTTCATGTCTCAGTAAGGCCTCACGTTCTGTTGCAGCAGGAGCCAGAAGTTTGATGTGAAAATCAAATCTCCCTGAGTTTATGAAAGGTCAAAGTCTTACAATTATGAAATGATATTAAAAACAAACTCGCTCAGGATCCCAATATACTAAATGTATTGGGACCACTAGATAAGGTCTCTAAGAGTTTAAGTTATGAATTCCATGATTCAGTAAGGCCCTGACACAAGCCATGTTTGACATGACAACCAAATCTCCCTGAGTTAATCAAAAGTCAAACTCTTGCAATTTAGAGATTAAAAATGGTTATAAAAACAAACTCAGGGTCTTTCTGAATGTATCGGGATCACCTGACAATGTCTCAACCTTACAAACATAGTTCACTTACCAGAAGAGCTCAATGTTTGTGGGATACTAGTCAAGGTCTGCACGGAAGCTACAAATGCAACAGGCCCGATTCCACATGTGTTTGCTCGCTTTTCCTTTTTGATTTACACAAGTAAATTCTATTAGTTCAAAGGATTGTGATGCAGAGACTGTTGAGAAAGAAACAAAGTCTCAATTTATAATGGGCATATTTATCATTATTATGTTTAAAGCATTTTATCATTATTACTTTTATTATTATATTAGTATCAATATGACTACTAGGGATAATCACTTAGATTTAGGCTAGTAACACTTCGATTCCTTCCTGCTTCAATAGTTACACCTGAACGCTGAACCCCCTGAATTTTCATTCTTTATTTCACTTTAGTCCAAACTCCAAAGTACAATTTTATTTCCTATTATACTCCTAAACTTTTCATTACCTGATTTGAAGAAAGACTTTGTAAAGGTCTACTAGCCATAATCTCTGGGGATCTAAGTGAAATCTATTGTAATTATAATAAAAGAGAGTTTTGTAAATTCATTCTGATTGGTTGAGAAATGAGTGGTTAAGTTACTATAAAGTCTATAACATTTCCCTCCCTCTAATTTACAAAGTATATTCTCCTAAATTTTGCATCTTTCATCACACGATGAGATTTATTCAAACTTGCCAATATAAATACTTTAAACTACCATTTGTCACTAAGGTACTTGAAAAAAAAAAAAAAAACAAAAAAAACAAAACAAAAAAACACACACACACACACACACAATGGAATAAGCTTAAAATTATTATAGTTAACACTATCTCTTTACTGAAAAATTCCTCCATGTATGATCAAGAAGAAAAAGATATACATGTTCACATTCAATATTATTTATTTAATCATTGTTAGAATCTAAGATTGGGTCAATGTCACTCAATTGGGTTGTAATGCACATGGACCAAACCAAACTAAAAGATTGAATCCAATCAATTAGTTAATATAACCCATGGCCTTATTTTCTGATGTGGGACTCTTAACAATCATAATATAATATTCATAATAAATTAATTTAATCATAATAAGTTAATTATAAATATATTTGAGAATCACTCAGGGGTTACACTAGTTTACTTTATAACTACTACTGTTATCATCATTTTGAAGAATTAGGTTAGTAGTTTTAGTTTATTATTTCAAAATGCTGCTAGCAATGTTTAATTTATTTCAGTTATAACACAAGAACATTGTTTACACAATGCAACTTACTAGCTAGGTGCACCATGGCATACCAAATTACTACTGCAATACACATGCCACACACACACAATTAATTTTTACCTCATATTCGTCCATGATATCAGCAAAGAATTGTACAAGGGCGGTGGATGAGGATGAAGGTTGAGAACCATCTGATTCAGAGGAGGATGCAATTATGCTGTCAAGATCATCAAATATTATGATTGAAGGAGCATGTTCCATGGCTTCTGATATGTATCTTATTAAGGCTTGACGAAGGGAAGAGGGTTTCTCCAAAGCAAGTTTAGAACAAGACACAGAAACTCTGCAGAATGTATAAAACAAAAAGTATTCCAGTATCAGCAGAAGTAAATAAGAGAACATAACAAAACATGAGAGCAAGCATCTAAGTTTAAAAGAATGCAGCAGTAGCAACAATAAGCTGAATTGCAGCAACAACACACACACACACAAACACTTATTTTGGAGGAAAAATGAAAGGGATGAAAAAGGTTCTACATGTGTGCCAGGATTTCTTCATTTTCTTCAAGAACTTTTGCAGCTATGGTAGCTAGTAGCGTCTTCCCACAACCCTAAAACAAAACAGTATATAATAAACAAAAATGCTCAAATTTCATGAATATTATATTGAAGAGTACCATTGTGAGAATAGGGAATTCAAGTACTCATATCAAGTGGAAGTTCAATGACAGCAGTAATTTCCAACTCCATTGTGATCTTTTATATGCTGCTTATAAAGGTTCATATAACACTTTAAGCTAGTGATAAGTAGCAGAACAGGAAACCCTCCCCTAGGGATGGTGGGTGATGGACTTCTGAGCACTCTTTATCCAGGTTCTCCTAATCTTATTCAATTTTCTTTATAATATATAATCCTTCCAGTGATCTCAGCAATGAGCATATCAACAAAAGGCATGAATTCAAGCATGGTCAGGAATGTACAATAGTATAGATAATAATAATAATGTTGCTAGTGTGATAACTGAGGTCTGATTAAACAAGGAATCTGACCTTACAGTCTAGGTTAAGACTCTAAACTCTTTTGGATATATTGACCAACAAACTACTAAACCAACACAATGAAAAGTGATGAGAAATTTTTATGTTGCGGACAAGAATTGGAAGCCAATAGGAGATATATGGAATAACACACCAGCTGAAGTGATTGTAAAGGTTCTTTTCCTAACCAAAATTAAAAACGTAACACTCCAAGAAACTCACAGGAGGACCATGAATTAGAATATGTCCTGGCAGAGGAAGATCATATGTACTAAACAGCATCCCAGAAGTAGGAGATAATAAAACTGTCAATCCTGCACATAAAATATTGTATAAAGTCAAATGAGAAAAAGAAAGCAGATAGTAACCATCTTGGATATCAGAAATATTTCACAATGCATACAAAATCAGAAATCAAGCCCATAAATTCAGAACTTGAATATGATTTGGCATTGTTAGTGTGGTTTGAAAAGAAATGCATTTCTATTACTTCTTTTATTTAACCAACCAAATTCCAGCAATTAATATGTTTACACACTACATGAGAAAATGATAAATGACAATTAAGTCACCACTGGCTAGCAAATGAATTTGTTAGAGATATTTAGGAAAGATATGGAAGACTGAGATTTTCATTAAAAGGAAATTTGTCTACGTAATGCATAAAATTTAGAAAGTAGAAAGCTAGAGCTCTGTATAAATGTATGAAACCTTTTGTCCTTTGGAGATAGCAATAAGAATTACAGAGCAGGGCCATCCAAAAGCAATAAAGGTGAAAAATCTATGGACTACCAATGAGCTTAATTGTACTTCCAAAATCTGAATTATATGACATCAGTATCCTAAACTACTTGTTCATCACTTCTAGAGAAAGTTAACCAACAGGATCATCCAAGGCCCAAGGGCACATTGAACAACAAAAATGGGGAGAATACCTACTGGCAATCACATCAGAGGCAGCACTACCCATCCAATTCAATGATGAAACTGTCATATTGGGGTCTTTTGCTGATAAACTCTCAGCAGTAGTCTGAAAAGAGAACCCATCACTCAATTGCAACTTTCCAAGTAACACTTCCATGTGTCTCATAGTAGTAGAGATGTCATTTCCTTCATCAAATACAAGTTGATATGCAACAGTCTTTTCAGCAGGTGCAGATTTGTCAATAATAGACAATACATAAAAGAGATCTACTGATTGCTCTCCAATTCCATCTTTGCTTCCAAAAGGAACAGAATTTTGTGTTTGTACTTTTCCATGTTTTATCAATCTATTGCCAGGAACTTTTATGTGAAGTAATGTTTTATTCCCTAAAATCAATGAATTGACTCCTACCCCTGCCAGTGATGTAGTGGCATCAATTTGAGCCAGAAACCATGCACGAAGGACATTAGTTATTCCCTTCATATTGTTGTACTTGGTTTCCTTGTTCTTGTTGCTTGGAGACTCATAAGAATAACTCATAGCTATTTTCTCATGTACTGACCAATCAATCACACCCATGTTAGTGTGTGAGTTGGTCCTCACTTTGTGATTCTTCCTGTTGGCCAAAACTTCAGCTTCATTGCTTCCAAAATCCCCATCCTCCTCAATCATTTTAAATTGGCAGGGTGAAATTGAGACAAAAGGGATCTCTTTCTCTAAGTTAAAGTTGGATCTCTTCACAAATACCCCTGGAAGCAAATAACATTGTTTACCAGCAATGCATTTCCATTACATAAAAGAAAGAGACATTGTCAATGTCAGAACATAAAATATTCTTCCTCCCCTGCCACCCATTTGGTTGGACAATAGTTTGAGGAATAATAAAAAGACTCAACCTCTAGAATCAACCAATATTTCGCTTAGGAATAATATGACCAGCTCAAATAACAAAGTGGTCTTCTTGTCATATGTTAAACTTAATGTGTGTGTGTATTGTATCCATGCATAGAGCTATACAAGAGGACCTATTTATATAAACTAGTGAGGCATCCCAGCCACATGATTTTTGAAATTTGAAAACTCAGATAAACTCTCAACAATCCCCTTGACTTTCTCTAACATCATCTTTCTGGTATATGGCCGCAATGATTTTACCAATGGAACCCCGGATAAAGTATCACAGAGAGATTGCAGAGATATGTTTAGACATAGTATCTCTTTTCCCTTTCTAAAGAATCTCTAGTCCTCAAAATATGCAATTTGTTTCCATTCTAATTAACAAAAGCCTGATTTCTCATAAGAAATAAAAAGATGAAAAACTAGATATGCTAATTGAGAAAAGGAGTGTCATAAAATAGGATGCATGAAGTAAATTAGATGCTCCATAAGACAAGAATTTGTTAAAAGAAAAACCTACATGAGTGCAGTGATGCTCTCAAATAAAGTCGAAGAGGCAATGGAAGCATAACATGTCCTTTAGCAACTGATTTTGAAAATAATAGACGAACTACAGCTTCATTGTCATCCTGATTGTAACTATGCACTCCACCATCTACTTCCTTTGGTTTTGCACTGGTTTTTTCTTTATCTGTTTGATTACCCTTTTTGCTCTCTTTGGGTAGTGATCTGGCCATTATTACCACCATCTCAAGAGAATGAAAAGAATAGAGATTAGCTGTCTCTGGATGAATCAAGATAGCAGAAGTGAGAGTCACTTCCATCTCATCACCACACCCTCCATATTTGTGAATACATTGCTCAGCTGGATCTTGGACTCTCAGTAGTGCCTTTGTGATGGAAATCTCATCAGAAGCTATTGATGACTCTTCTTCAGAACTCAAATTTCTTTTCCGTCTCTTTGGGGCAATTGCAACTTCACTTCCTGGGACAAGTTGTACTGAAACCATTTCACAAGTCAGAAAGTTTGGAAATAAACTTTCAAAAGCTAACAACTAATAAGAAATCTGGCTCCAGAGTGTTTGATTAAAAGTTTTTTGAAAGAAACTTAAGGTTCAGAATGAACATGAAATTCAAGAACAGGAACATGCAATATAAAAAGAAACAAGCAAGAATTTTAACCAAATTAGAAATTAGGCAAATTCTAGGGAAACCAAGCTTGGTAATCCCAGGACAACAATATACTTTACCTAAAAATAAGACTAACCAAACTTAGCATATTTGGAGGAATGATACACAGGTGGTAGTTTTAAAATCCAACCCCAACTTGTAGCTACCATTAGTGAAAATTTTAACAAGTTGTCACCCAAAAAACCAAACCCACACTAGGCTAATGTGGGTGAATATTCAAGTCAAATCGCAATTACCATTCCTATATTAGATCCAATTTTGGTCTACTGTGACTATTTGAGCTATTAAAAACAAGTTTCTTTCTGAATTTGATGACATGATAGAAGCACTATATAATTGGAAGCATTAAGTAGAAAGAGATGAATGACACTAGAATACAACACATGCCAATGACAGCCAACTACTATGCAGAAACTTAAAATGAAACTCTCACTCTACAAGTTATTCTATCCAAAAAGGCTTTATTGCATATCGGATAGGTTCAATTAAGAAAATGGATAAAATTGCACGGATGTTTCAAATCTTGGTGTGAGATTACCAAATTTAAAGAGTTTGATTATAATCATCACAACATCCAAAGATTTGGATGCTTTTCAGCAGTAGGGAAATCAGAATTATGTAGACAGATGTTAAGCACAAACTGCTTAGGGCCAGTCAAGAAAGAATGTCATGACATTATATTAAAACAATAACCATAAACTAAGATATGCATCAATCAAACTTTTTATCATATCAAGTATCAACACAGCAAAAATGATGTAACCTTATCAATTCAAAGAAAATCAAGAAGCTATCTAGAAAATTTAGCACAATTAAGAAATGTTGCCGCCAAAAACAAAATAGGAAACTGAGGTCATCTTACCTACCGGTGTCTTTGGAGAGGTAGAGGAAACAAAAAATTTTGTAACACTTTGCCCATGTAGCCACAAAGGGAATCTCATTCCTTCATAGACAATACTGAGCTGCATTACAAAATAACCAACTTAAAACACAATATTTAAAATTAAAATACTTCTCTCTTTAAAGAGGTAAGACACTAAGACTACTTTATAGACCAACTCCATAGTATTTACAAGCATAAATAGAATTATGTGCTTTTTCTTGACATACATGTATAAATATAAGATTACAATCAAGCATGTTAATCCTAAAACAGCCAAATGTGTTTCTTTTAAATGTAAACCATAAACATCATAATCTCAACACACGAATATACTCTTTAAGAATATTAGAAGCAAGCATGTTAATCCTAAAATAACCAATTGTGTTCCAATAAATTTAAAGTGTCATCATCATAAACTCAATGCATAGATTTACCAAAAACTTCAGATATTTACCAAAACACAATGTGAAGTATATTCATCTTAAAGAACTTTGTAGTACAAGGGAGAGTGAAGATAGTGTTGATTATATTGTACAGTTCTGTTCCTCACTTGCTCCTTGATTAGTGATTCTCTAACATGGTGTTTAATTTGTGGAATAAGCTAGTATAGAATAGCATTCTACAAAATAGAATTCCATAGAATTGGCTATTCTCTTTGAAATTGGAATAGTCAATTCCACAGCCCCCCTAGTATTAGGTCTATAAATTTAAATTCTAAAAAACTTTTGAATAACTAACTTTTCATAAGACAAAAAATACCCCTTTAGATGTATACACACACACACACAACACATACACATATATTATATATACATGTGCATATATGTATACATACATATATAGAATATGTACATAAATACATGGGACACAAAGTTATAATCAACATCAAATTCATTGACCAACTTCCCAATTCTCACACCAAAAACATTTTGTTTTAGGAATTTTGGCTAACATATGTAATCTTACATCTTCGCCTCTATTTCAACTTCAAAATCAATTTTTTTACAAACAATTGAACTAATATCATTTTCAAAGTTTAAAAGCAAAAGGAGAGTGAGACCTCATGGTGGAACTTGCTTTTGTCTTTTATTGTGTCAAGCACTGTTGCAAAAATCCCCGCCTAGGCGCTAGGCGCTCCTAGACCGAGGCGAATTGCTCCCTAGGCGTCCGCCTAGCGCCTAACTCAGCCGTCTGGGCCGAATTTGGCCGAGTTAACTCGCCCAACTCGGCAGAGTTAGCCGAGTTAACTCGAGCGAGTCGGCCTTGTTAATTTTATTATTATATTTATATATGTTTAAATTTATTTATTTATTTATATAAGTAAGAGAAGTAAGATATATATATATATATATATATATATATATATATATATATATATATGACATACACCCACACACATAATTAAATTTTTTGTTTTTATAGGTCGCCGCCTAGGTACTGCTTAGGCGCTAGGTGCTAGTCTACCGCCCGACTAGCGCCTAGCGCCTACTGAAAACATGGTGTCAAGGCTTGAATCAGTAGCAACTACTTAACCAATGTATATGCATAAATAAAAGGTAAGGGAAAATCAGACTTCATAATCTGCAAAGGATATACCAAATTCACATTGAAAGGATCCAACTTCATATTTAACATTAACAAATACTAAAGTAGAAACAGAAAATGAGGCATAATTAACAAGATATATGAAATAAGCAATACATAAGAATTCAATTTCTTATCTTAAACAAAAACACAAACAACCAAACAACTTAAAGCACATAATCTGCTAGATAAAAACTCACGCCAATAAAAATATATAAATAAACAAATTATATTGACCTGCTTTAGAATAGCTTGCTCTGCAAGCTCGGAATTCAGCTCCATAACCTCCCAATCATCCTCAGTGTCCGGCTCTATGGTAACCATACTCGCTTTAGGCAAATTGGAAACAACTCGAACTTCAACAACCGTCCCGTCCGACAACCCGATACACTCCGCATATTGCTGAGCAATCTTCGTGAATTGATTGAAACGTAAGTTAGGAACCGAAGGAGTAAAATAACAAAAAATCCTGCAGGCGCGGGAATTGAAATTGGGACCTGGATAGAGGAAGCCGAAGGAGGGGAAGAGGCGGAGCCGGACCAAGCGACGTGCCAGAGGTTGTTGTGGGAAGAGCGGAGCTGGAGAGCAAGAACCGGAGGAAGGTAGGCGGAGCCGGCGGTGGACGCTAAGGTATTTATAAGTGTAATCGGAAGCGAAACGAAGCAGCTCTCGATTCCGGCCGATACTCTCACGTCAAACTCCATACCACTCACTCTATCCTTTGCAGTTGCTCGGCGGTATACTTGTATCAGGGAGTCATAGATATTTGACAATCCCGAGGACGTTGATCCCTTTAATTCGATTGACTTTGATTGAAATTGTTAACAGATGGAGACTTCTTTTCGTGAAATTAGAAGGGTAATTGTAACTACGGAGTATATTATAATTGTCGCAGTTATACTTATAGAGATGGTGGCTCCATAAATAAATATTTATTTTTAATATATTAAAGCTACATTATTTGTATATTAAAGGTTCTTTATTTGATATAGTAAAAGTAATGAGTTTTCATAACTTAAATAATGTATTTTAAAAATATATATATTTTATGTTAGTGATACACCTTACAAGATGAACTATGTATGATCTATGATATAGAATGATTGACGGTGGTAGTATAATTAGGCAAATTATTGTGTGGACCATGAATATAATGTACATTTTTGTTATACTAAAACTACATTACTTTTGTACTAACGGTACATTATTTGATAGTATATATAAAATAATGTACTTTCAGTACTTAAATAATGTACTCTAAAATAATGTACTTTATGTACAAAAATAATGTACTTTTAGGTGCCCGACCTGCCGCCGATTACTCTGGGTTTCAGCTGCTGCTTCTCAAACCTTTTACAAGTGAATCTCGACCCTCGCCTACCTTCTTATTTTATATTTTATGTTTATTTTCTACTGTATTCGTGTGAGCCTTTAAACCCTAGTCCGCTCGTAGTCGAGCCTTTTGAGCTAAACCCGAACTCCCTTACCCTATAGGGAAGAACCGCATTGTTTCCGTTAAGTACACCTGGGAACTTCCGGTCCCCCGGGCTTGGTCTAACCACTATACAAAACACAAATATCCCACAGCGACTCGAGCCCTTAAGAACACGGTCGTAAAAATCTCAACAGAGTCCTATGAGTACTGGATTTTCGCCCGAGAGCGTAAAAGAAGCCGGCCTCGAGCCTATGGACTATAGCCGACCAGAGAAGTACATTCCCAAGAAGGCTATCGTAACCATTGATGTTCCAGTTACAGCTCCCGAATCGACCAACAAAGGTCGTTGCACACGGGTCATCTCAGACCCGACCTTTACCTTTATTGCAGTCCAGGTTTTTTGACCTCGTTCTCCGTTTTAATAATTTCCTCTTTTTGCAGAGATGATCTTGGAAAGGAGCTTCGCCACCGCTTCTGCCAGCCCCAAAAGGCCCCGCCCCAAGGTCACCCTGGGCGGGAGTAAGACAACACAACCCTCGGCGACGGCCTCTGAACAATCGGTGCCGACAGCTCTTCCTCTGGGCGCCTCTGAAACGGCGCCTGCGGCGATGGACCTTCAAGTCACTCGGGCTTCGATTAGGCGCGGGAAAAAGAAGTCTTCGGACCCAGACGTTAAGGAGATCCAGCCTCTGAAAAGGCAAAAACGCCCTAACCCCCAGGGCTCTACTCCCATTTTGGATGCCCTCTGCAAATGCGGGGAACAAATGGTGAACTTCCTCGAAAAGATTCAGACCGTGATTCTAACTCGAGAGGCCATCAAAGACCTGGAGACTGACCAGGTCGGGGAGATGATCGCACAGAACGTCCTCTGGTAAGGCTTACCGATCATACGAGCTTTTATAGCTTTCGGTAGTAAACGCTAACTGCTTGATACTCGTGCAGCTTTCTCACATGACCAACGACCTCTTCTGCCATGCTAAAGCGGCCGAGAATGTGGTGCGTAGGGAGGTCAACCCCTTGAAGGAGAGCTTGGCCGCGAAAGACAAAGAGCTGAGCGAAAGGTACATGCCTTGGAAAGTCAGGTAGCGCTAGCGGAGCGGGACGTCGAGGCTGCCAAGAGTGAGACGGCTGAGATGAGCAGGAAGATATCTGATTACACCAGTCTGTCGGCCTTTTTGTGTCGGGACAAGGCTGAAGCTAAGGCCTTCTTTCGAGCCTTCATTCACAACAAGGTCAGGGAAGAACTGACCTGGGGTTATGGCAAGTGGGCGTACTCCATAGGTCGATTGGCGATGCAACAGGAGTCCGGGCGGCACTTACGGAGTCGTTGAATGAAAAGGATCTGGCGACCATAATGGAGATCATGCCCGATGAGGTACCCGACCCTAGGCCCATGCCATACGCCGATCCGACACCCGTTGTCGATCCCACTGCGCCCGTCAAGGACTGAACTGGGTTTTGGGTTTAATCCCTTATTTTGTAATATATCGTAGGAACTTTCCAGAGCTCGGGCCTGGGCTTTGTGCTGAGCATAACGGGTATTTTGAACAAATCTTTCTCTCTTTTATTTGACCGTAACGTTTGTTATTTACTCAGTTCGGTTTTCAATTTTGCACATGCATTTTTTGTCTTTATTTAGTTTGGTTTTCAATTTCAGACTTCTATGCTTTGATTTTGATAGCGTTTGTTCATAGTTTGAGTCTGATAGCCCACGGGCGGGCCCCTCAACTTAGAGGTCAACGTTGATCTTACCGATCAAGTTGCCTGGTTAGCGCTGATCTTAGCCCATGGTCGGGCTGCGATTTTAGCGACCACAAACTTGGATCTTCTCGATCCGTGAATGCTCATAGTCGGGTTGTGATCTTCTCGACCACAAACTTAGGATCTTCTCGATCCATGAATGCCCATGGTCGGGCTGTGATCTTCTTGACCACAAACTTTGGATCTTCTCGTCGGGCTGTGATCTTCTCAACCACAAACTTTGGATCTTCTCGATCCATGAACACCCATGGTCGGGTTGTGATCTTTTTGACCACAAACTTGGATCTTTTCGATCCGTGAATGCCCATGGTCGGGCTGTGATCTTCTCGACCACAAACTTGGATCTTTTCGATCCGTGACTGCCCATGGTCGGGCTGTGATCTTCTCGACCACAAACTTGGATCTTCTTGATCCGGTTGGGAGTTTAACTGGAACTTTGAAGTTCATTCAGCGAGAATGTTCATACATAATACATTTAATGGTAATACATACACTACAAGAAAAATCACGAATTGCAACGGAAACATTGCAACGGAACGTAATGCGTTGCAGATTCGCGACGTATTTTGCGATGGAATACGTTCCATCGCAATGTTGCGACGGAAATGGTGACAGAATTCAATTCCGTAACAATTTTTGGTGCAAAGTAAGAAAAAAAATCGGGAAAACTTTGGCGTCCACATTTTGGTGACGGATTTTGCGACGGAATTAAGTTTTGTCACCACAGTGGCGACAGAAAAGGCAACGAGCGATATTCGCGTCGCGATTTTGCGACAGAATTGACGACGAAAATGAAGTCTGTTGTGATGTTTGGCGCAAAGTGGGAAATTCCCCACATAATCTTCATGCCAATGAATTGACGACGGAGGGTGACGACTGAAACTACGACGGTTATTTTTTCCGTCGCGGAAATTTTTAAATTTTTAAGTAAAGTTTATTTCACTACATAATGGGACAACGAAATCAATTTTGTCACCAATATGTTGACAAATTGGCAACAGAAAATGCGACGCCTTACATATCTGTCGCGCTATGGCGATGGAATTGATAATGGTAACTAATTCCGTCGTGAAATGAAATACAACAAGCCTGAGGCTACGGAATGAATTTTGTTGCGAAAACACAAAATTCCATCGCAAAATGAGATTCAAGACGGAATTTTGCGTTTTTGCGACGGAATTTTTCCGTCGCAAGTCGCGATTTTTCTTGTAGTGACAAGACCAGATTGTCCGAGCTCCATATTCGATCTACGGGTCATCTGGTGGTAGTTTCCAACTTGTAGGTTCCCAGCATGATGACGTCCGAGATCACGTAGGGTCCTTCCCAGCTCTGGGCTAGCTTCCCACTGTCCTGAGGTTTACTGGCTTATCTTTTTCGAAGAACATAGTCTCCCACCTGAAAATATCTGGGTCGGACTCGAGAATCGTGGTGTGTTTTTACTTTCTGTTGGTAACCTGCGATTCTTCGGGTCGTCAACTGTCTTCGTTCCTCCAGAGTGTCCAGGTCGGTAGCCATAAGGGTCTCATTGTTGACTGGATCGAACTCCCTTTCCCGAGTAGTGGGAATCCACACTTCAATAGGGAGTCTCGCCTCGGCGCCGTAAACTAATGTGAATGGGGTCTCTTTTGTTGCTTCCCGAGGGGTGGTCCTATATGCCCACAATATGAATGGTAACTCTTTGGCCCAATTCCGACCTGCGGAGTCGAGCTTTTTCTTGAGATCGTTCATGATGGTGCAGTTGGCGTTTTCGACCTGCCCATTCCCTGAGGGTATGCTACTGAAGTTCTCGTGGATCGGGTCTTGATGGTCGCTAGAAAATTTTGGAAATACTTTCTCTCAAACTGCCGGCCATTGTCCGTGACGAGCTGAACAGGTACTCCGAAGCAGGAAACAACATTGCGGCATAGAAATCTTTCACATTTCTGGGAAGTGATGGTGGCCAACGGCTCTGCCTCCACCCACTTTGAGAAATAGTTTATCGCAACTATTATGAACTTCTTCTGACCTGCGAGCTCGGGGAAAGGCTTTAGGATGTCCACTCCCCACCTGGTGAATGGAATGGCGGAGCTGACGGGTTTGTAGAAGGAGGCCGGATGACCTGGTGTTTTGGCGAAGTGTTGGCAAGATTCACATTTTTTAGCGAGCTCCTCGTAGTCGAGCTGAATTGACGGCCAGTAATACCCTATTAACATGATCCGCCTTGCTAATGATCGTCCTCCTTGGTGGGCCGAGCATATCCAGAGTGCAGCTCGGTCATTACCAGGTCCGCCTCGAAAGAGTTTAGACATCTCATCAGCGGTCCCCCATATGATCGTCGGTATAACTTCCCGTTCACGACTTCGAACCTGGGGGCTCATAGTTTAGCTTTCCGAGCCCGGCTATCCTCTTCGGGGAGTTTACCCGTTTGCAAGTATTTCATAAGGTCGGAGATCCAGTGATGCTCTTCTCTAATTGGTGCGACCTGAAGCATGTCAATGCAAGCAGCGGGTACCTCCACAACTCGGGCAATTTTTGAAATATGTTTCGGTGCCTGATGAACAAGCTTTGACAGGATGTCGGCGTCGACGTTCTCAAATCGAGAGACGTGCTGAACCGCGTACGATCGGAAGGTGCTAAGCTCTCTTACCGCGCGGTCACGGTATTGGACTAACCGGTCCCCTTTGGCCTCATAGGTCCCCAGGACCTGCCCGACGACGAGAGCTGAGTCGGTGGAGATTTTCACCGAAGTTGCCCCTAGCGATTTCACCCGATTTATGCCATCTAGAAATGCCTCGTATTCTGCTGCGTTGTTGGTGGGAGCAAACTAAAAAATGAGGGCATAGTACAATTTGAACCCCTCTAGGGTGGTAACCACTATGCCAACTCCTGCCCCTTTCTTGCTACTTGAGCCATCTGTGGCAACCTCCCACGCTCGATCGTCTTCGTAAACACCTACTCTTCCGACCGTTTCTCGAGCCGTGCATTTGACCAAAAAATCAGCGAGGGCCTGGCCCTTAATAGCCGGTCTTGGGCGGTATTCCATTGCGAATTGGGTGAGCATCATGGCCCACTTGACCATACGCCCGGACAAACTAAAGGTTCGGAGGACAGCTCCAATTGGTTGGTCGGTCAACACCCTGATATGTTTCCTCATTTGAATACAAATCTCTCTCTCTCTCTCTCTCTATATATATATATATATATATATATAGTTTTTTAAAAAAGATTTAGTCCTAAAATTTTTTTTTGTGTGTGTTTAATTGGGTCATGGACTTCGATGGGTTACCAATTGGGAGTCCCTTATTATGATAGTTTGATAATGTTCTCTCTATTAATGTCCAATTTAGTATCGACTATAGTGATTTTTCTCAATCTAAACATTGATTCTAATTGTCAAGGACTCAATTATGTAAAATCATCGAAGTCAATGGCCCAATTCGATCAACACAAAAAGATATTAAGGATTGAATTAAGAAAAATCATTACATCCGATGACTAAATTGGATGGTAACTCCGCAAATAAGTTGATATCAATAAGCTACTCAAAATAATTTTTTCATCTTAATCTTATTGACATTAATAAGACAAATCAAAAAGTTGTTTATCAGAATACTCATTTTAATTGTTTGACTAAGTCAACAATTGGAGGTGATCAAAGAAATCAAAATTTAGTTGTTAATCCATTTTCCAAACACTTCATAATATCAAGAACGAATGATTGGGGGTGAACAAATGAGGGGAAATAGTCATTTTCTTTGAAAACAATAACAAAAGCCTTATATTTAAGATCACATTTTTCGCTGGCATAAGTTAGACGAATGAAATGTCAAATATAAATTCAAAGTTGACAAATGGAAGAAAAGTAGTGTTCAAGATCTGACCAATGACCGATTGATATTGGTTCTTAATTTTTTCTTATCAACAAGTTTTCATGTGATCGACCATAATCTTAATGGGGTGTATTCAATTCAGATTTTTAAAAACTTTTAAATACTTTTAAAGTGATGCATTTTAATTGACTTTTGTAGAGTTTTCGTATACTTTCCTAGAGTCTTTTAAACTTTCATCAACTCTGTAAGCAATCATTATTGTGTGGACCATGGTCCACACAGCTGTGTGGACCACACTATCAAATAATGTACATTCAATATAAAAATAATGTACATTTAATATAAAAATAATGTACATTGTATTCAGAGAATATACATTATTTGTGTACTGAATGTACATTATTTTTATAGTATAAAAATAATGTACATTCAATACAAAAATAATGTACATTTAGTACATTAAAAATGTACATTTTATCATGGTCCACACAATAATTTGCCCTCTGCAAGAGTCTATATATATTCGTAGGACAAACATTTATAGACTTTTAAAAGCTTTTTCATATTAAAAAGTCATTAAAACTCTAATTGAATACACCCTTACAAACATTTCATAACTTCTATTAATATATTATTTATAATTTTCTTCCAAAAAAATATTTTTATAAATCATAAATAAATTATAAGAGTTAATTCCAGCAATGGTCCTCCGACTATGTTGATTTTCCAAAATTGGTCTCCGACTTTTAATTTGGACAATTTAAGTTCCTCGACTTTCAAATTCTTTCCAATGTTGGTCCTTTCGTCAAATTTTGGTTAAGTTGAGGTTAAATGAAGGGGCAAAATTGTCATTTCACCTGTTTAGTGTATTATTACTTGTATTTCTCCTTTCCTATATGCTATATATATGAATATAATCTCATTATATGGCTTAGATTAAGACTTCGACTGAGATTATATTCATATATACAGCGTATATGACATGAAAAATACGATTAATAATACACTAAACAGGTGAATGGACAATTTTACCCCTTCATTTGACCTCAATTTAACCAAAATTTGACGAAAGGACCAACGTTGAAAAGAATTTGAATATCAAGGGACCTAATTTGTCCAAATTAAAAGTTGGGAACTAATTTTGAAAATTCAACATATTCGGAGGATCATTGCTGGAAGTAACTCTAAATTATAACTTAACCCAAAAAGGCGAAAACAATAATTTCATCAAGCGTTGCCAGATTTGCTAATAAAGCGTTTTGCATTTAGATTTACTCATCTGTTCAGATAGATTACAATTGAGCAGTTAATTACCTGGCTTTGATGTTCAAAAGTTGAAGTTCCCATAACATTACTTGTATATGTGTATTGGGCTTTGATATAGATTACAATCGAGCATTTAATTTAATGGAGCATTTTTTTTTTTGCTGTGCTACTGTTCGCAACAATATTTTTTTTGTAGCAAAGTATATGAATATTTATGAAAGGTTTGAAACGTACCGTAAGATTGATGAAAAGTTTGTCTAAACATAGAGAAAAAAGTTTGTAGAGATTGTTGAAAAGGTTTGGGTTGGATGGTTGGATTTCATCTATTTATATTAATGAATAAAAAGTCTATAGAAATCATATTCTGACATAGTTTATGAAAGTTAATAACTTTTTAAATACTAGTATACTTTTAAAAACTCTCTGAATTGAATATCAATATACTTTTAAAGAATTTTGAAAAGTCTGAATCTAATATAGCTAGACTTTTAAAGAATAAAGTCTAAATTGAATACCAATACCACCAAACTTTTAAAATTGATAAAAGTCTATAAAAGTCATGATTGAATACAAACCCCTTAGTTTACATGATTGAGAATTCTTCTTGAAGACCGTCTATTTCCCCCTTAAAACTATGTTGCTGGATTATCAAAACAGAAGTGGCGACCGAGTAATCGGAAGCCGAAAGAATATCTCCTATCAAACCTAGCTCCGGGCACTCTTCCCAGTCATTCATCCCCACTGTTAACACCGAGTTCACTCTCCCGCCTCGCCCCACTATGAACAGCTCGTATTGCCCTTCCAAAGACCTTAACGTCGAAAATGTCTGCCCCGAATTCACCAGATACTTCTCCCTATAAGCCACGCGCCCTCCGGCCACGTGCCGATCATAGAACTGTGCGAAGCACTCGTCGTCTAGCTTCATCTCTTCCTGGTGCTCGGAGGACTCAGCCTTGGCTTTGCTGATTCTGGATGCCACGTTGTCCTCGCCGGCCTCCAGTAGGAACCGTATGACCGTGAGTTTAACTCCGGGATGTCTCGCCAAGCGCCCCACATAGGACAGGGCCTCCCTGTCGTCTTTCCCACCGATGAAGATGACGGCAGCGTTCAGGGAAATGCTTGTTTTTGATACCGTTATAGCTCCCAGCCCCCGGTCTACTAGGATCCCCACGGAACACGGTGCGTGTCGGAGCACCTTGCGGTTCACGTGCCGAAAACCAGAGTGGCCGGTGTCTAGCTTCCCGTCTGGCGTCGGATTTTTGTGGAATGGCATAACCACCAAGTGAACCATCAAATCCTCGGCGAGAATGCAGACATCCTGGTGCATGTTATTCAAGGTGGAGAGCGCCATCATTTGTTTAACGTTAATCCCCTCGCTCCGCTCCGGAACGTAAGCCTGAACCGAGCTATTAATTTCCTCTCTCAATCGAATCACCTCCGGGTCCGTCACCGTCACGCCGTCCTCCACCACCCCTTGGTTGCTAGCCATCGTGGCCGCCACCATGTCGGTCAGCTCAATCATCTCCGTCAAATATATCATGATCCCAGGCTCTACCGGACCGCGAGAGATCTCAATGAAGTTGATTGCGCAAGAAACGTTCTGTTTGCCTCGCAAACAAAGCAGGACTCGCAGCTCGTCGGATGCACTAAGCAATTGGAGTGCCATTTTTTGCGTGGGCGAACGCTTCCTCGCCCATCTAATGATCTTCGCCACAACCAACGGGGTGTAGACTATAGTCAGAAAAGTCATAAACACCACTGGAAGCCCAACGGCCTCCGGAATCACACTCAAACCCAACTTCATCTTAGGAGGAAAAGTAGATCTGATCTGAAAATAGTTCATATATATATTATGACATGAAATAAGATGATTGATAAATATCATAGCTAACTATACTTGAAAGTTATTCATATTTTAGTCCCTATAGGGTACATATAAAAATTTCATATTAAGTTCATCTAAAACTAAGTTGACAAACTAAAAGATGACAATATCTCTGTGGTCACCAATTCATCTTCATTAATATCAACATTGTTTTATACATAGGAAACACTTTTTTTTTTTTTTGGTTAGTATTTTTTAAGGGGTTAGAAACATGTTTTTAAATTTTTTATTTGACCTAGAAATTTTTTTAAAAAAACTTATTAGTTTGAAACATGGAGTTAATTCCATTTTTTTGTTCTAGACATATAAGGGTCGGTTCACTTTTAGTTCAGTATTATTGTGGGATGATCATTTTTTAGTCCTTAAAAACCCGTTTAAATGACGTTAAATACAATGACATTTTGTTATATTCAGTTATAAGTGTTAAGTCGTTTTCTTTTTTTGGCCCTAGATTTACAATTATTATTACATAGACTATGGTCCACACAGCTGTGTAGACCATAAATAAAAAGTACATTTTGTGTAGGTAAAGCACATTATTTGAGTACTAAAAAGACGTTATGTTATATATATTATCAAATAAAAATGTACCTTCAGTACATAAAAATGTACTTTTAGTATATTAAAATATACCTTATATTCATAATCCACACAGCTATGTAGACCATGGTCCACACAATAAATTACCCTATACTTATGTGCCATTCCACTTTTAATCCTTTTTTTTTTCAAAACACCTATGTTAGTCATAATATTATTGTGGCATAACCATTTTTTGTCATTTGTCAACAAATATGTTTAAATGACATTAAAAATGGCGTTGTTAACCACTCGAAATCCTCTTTTTTTTTTCTTTTCTTTTTAATAATAGAACCACAAGTCGTGTAGATTTTTTATGAAGCTAAGTAAACTTAAGCAATAGTTTGTCATTAAGTACACTTATGATTTTTTCAATTGCACCTTTTTATATTTTGAAGTATATTTATGTATTGATAATAGTTTGATTATCAAGAAGAAAAAGAAGGATTTTGAGTATTTAATGACGTCATTTTTAATGTCATTTAAACATATTTGTTGATGGATGACCAAAAACGATCATGCCACAATAATGTTAGGACCAATGAGGATGTTTTGAAAAAAAGAAAAAGAACTAGAAGTGGAATGACAAATAATAAATCTAGGACCAAAAAAGAAAATGACTTAACACTTAGAACTGAATATAACAAAATGTCATTGTATTTAACGCCATTTAAACAATTTCTTTAAGGAGGACCAAAAAAATGGTCATCCCACAATAATACTAGAACCCAAAGGAGAATGTTTTGAAAAAAAAAAGGACTAAAATTGTATTAAAACCTATAAATCTATGGGAGTCATTTCCATTTTTGGTCCTACTGTTATAAGGGCATTGCCAATTTTTGTCCACTTCATTAATTTTTGCCACATTACGGCCAGTCTTATTTACTCTTTGCCACTTTTAGTCCACCGTTAAAATGTTTGTCAAATAACCATACAAAATAGGGGTATTTTGGTCTTTTCATGCTTTGATCATCTCCTTTACCCTTTGCAGTGGTTTTCCTTACACATTTTCATCCAATGAAGAGGTCCGGCCTCTTCATTGGATGAAAATGGGGGACCTCTTCATTAGATGAAAATGTGTAAGGAAAACCACTGCAAAGGGTCAAGGAGATGACCAAAGCATGAAAATACCAAAAATACCCTTGTTTTGGACGGCCATTTGACGAAAATTTTAACGGTGGACTAAAAGTAGCAAGGACTAAATAAAATTGGCCGCAATGTGACAAAAATTAATGAAGTGGACTAAAATTGACAATACCTTAATAATAGTAGGACCAAAAATGGAAATTCTTCAATCTATGGCAAAAAATGGAATTAACTCTTGAAACATGTTTATGAATTTTTAATTAAGGGTCCATTTGAAACCCGAAAAATGACTTTCATAAATCATTTTTCGAATTTTCTTATGTTTGGGTATTCAAAGAAAATAAAGTAAAAAAAAAAAAGAAAAAAGACTCACACTGGTCAACAAAAAAAAAAAAAAGATTCAATTTAACGGAAAATATCTTTATATAAAAAACATTATATTGTAATATATAATGTATTTTGTATTTGAACCTTATTATGGGAATCTCACTAGCAGCACTTGCCTTATTCCATATTTTAAAATCATTTCAAAGTGTTCTAAAATTTCACATTTTATCACAACTCATGTATGTTTTTGGCTGCGGTCCTAACTATCATGCATTACATCAAAAATATTCTATTGTAATATATAATGTAATTTGTATTTGAACCTTATTATGGGTGTTTGCTATTTTGTCATTGACATTTCTAACGTCATTTAAACTTCATTCCCCTCAGATGATTTTCTGGGTCCGTCCCTACCACGAACACCACCACCACCACATCTACCATACTGCCACTACCACATCACCACAACCACTTATTATTATTATTATTATTATTATTATTATTATTTTATTTTTATTAGTATAATAATAATAATAATAATAATAATAATGTTTATTTTCAAGAAAATGAACCAAATAATTCAAAAAAATACAATTTATTAATTTTCAACTAAACATTAAAAAAGGTAATTTTTAAACTTTAGCTAAATATTAGAAAATTATTTTTTTTTTAAAAAATAAATCATATTTTCTAAAAATCATTTTTCAAAAAATAATTTCAGGTTTCCGAACAGAACTTAATTAGAAAACAGTATGAAACTTGTTCGGAACTTTTGATTAATTACGAAATAACACAAAAACGTTTTCAAAAAATTTTCAATGAATTTCAAAGACGAAACATTTCCTAAACAAAGAAACACTACCCTCGTACTTTTTTGGGCAACATAGATCTAAATCAAACTATAGGTTTTATTAGATATAATCAAGAGATTAAAACTTATATTAACTCTTATAAAAATCCATATCTATACTATTAATAAAAACAAATTTCTCAATTTTAACTTCCTGCCCAAAATACTCTTGTACAATTAAGGTTTTCTTAATATTATAAAGTATATGATAATACAATTTCTATTAATACAATTGTACATTAAAATATGGTAATACAATTCCTAATAAAATTAAATCTTCCCTACTTCCTTATTCGTAATATAAATCTAGATTAAAATTATTAATCGTAATAATACACTACATATATTTCCCTGCAACGTAATCTATACTATTAATAAAAATAAAATTCTCAATTTTAACTTCCCGCCTAAAAAAGGCTATACAACAATTACAAGGCGTTTTGTTGGAAGGAAGGAATTAGATGGGAAAAGAATTGCAATTCCATGGGAACAGAATAACATAGGAATAAAGTGGGAGTTTAAATTCCAATGTTTGGTTAGAGGGAATAAAATTATTATGAATTTCAATTCCAATGTTTGGTATACATGGGAATTGAAAGGGAATAAGTAGTATAAAGTCCAAAATGCCCATTGTTATTATTATTATTATTATTAATTAACAAATACACAATAAATAGAACATATTAAATTCAAATACTACTCATATACCGTATCTCTTAAACTAGACATATTGTAAAAAATATTTGAGAGTTTTGAGAAAAAACATACTCGATTAAGGTTGATATTTGAAATTTAAATTCTTCCAACCAAACGCCCTGTTAAGGTTTCCGTAATATTGTAAAGTATATGGTAATACAATTCCTATTCATACTACAATTGTACATTAAAATATGATAATACAATTCCTAATAAAATATATTCTTCCCTACTTTCCTATTCGTAATACAATTCTAGATTAAAATTACTAATTGTAATAATATAGTACATATATTTCCTGCAACGTAATCTATACTATTAATTAAAACAAAATCGTCAATTTTAACTTTCCGCCTAAAATAGTCCGGGCTGTTCATAACTACTTACTTTCTCAACCTATTGAAGCACAAGAGTTGGTGTTGTCTCCACTGAGACTTGAACCCACCACCTCCCGTATAAAGGGAAGGGTTTGATACCACTGGACCACAAGGTCCTTGGCTATAATTCATAATTTTAAATAAAATACAGGTTGTTATTTGACTATTAAAATTGTTCTATAAATACACTCAAAAGCAAAGAATAAATATACTATTGAATATTGTCTATTCTTTTATGCTATTTCTCATTATTGTTTAGTAATGGAGTCCAGAGAATATCAACGATGTACAGTTAACTAAGAAACACTCAAGTGCTTATTCCATTATTATACTTCTAGGTGAATTTTTTCTTAATATAGTTATACTTACTGAATATCAAAATATTAGTGTATCTCAAAATATCGCACGGATCAAATATTCTTAATATATTTATTATAACAAAATCAATTTCTTGCATCGCAGACGTGAAAATACTAGTAAAAATAAAAAGAAAACAGAAGAAGTAGCAGGAAGAAAAGCTTACAACTATGCCGACAACACCCAAGAAGACTTGAAAATGGCCCTTGGTATTGAGAAGCAAACCAATTGCAACGGATTCCGGCCAGTTAAATCCAAGCATAATTCCCGACACCAAAGATCCGACAACTTTTCCGACAGTGGTTATCACGAACAAGCACACAACGTTAACCCACGTGTGCCAATGAGCAACCGCAAATTTGTTGAGGTGTGCGGAAGTCCCTACCCAGAAGAAAAACAAAGGGTAAAAAATGGTGCTAAAAATATAGTTAACCTTGGTGATCATCATCCTGGATATCCTCCCATCCCTGGGCATGAAAAGCCCCGCAAGAAACGCCGACAGCACCTTATTAAACTGCCCGAAGTACGGCGAAGTGCTGCACACCAACACCACGAAGGCTATGGTGATCACCAGGTGGGACCCTTTCATGGACTTCCCCTCCGGGTTCTCGTGGTTCACCCAGTTCATCACCACCGGCGCCGCCCTCGACGCCAGCGCCGTCTGGACCGTCAGCGTCGTCACCATCCTCGCCACGCTCCGCGCGTCGCGGTTCTGGAAGTTCTCGAACGGGTCGAACACGATGTACCCGAATGAGATGAGCAGGGTCGAAACGACGTCGGAGTGGATCCCGGCCGCCACCACGAACCGCCCGATATCCGACTTACCGATCTTTAAATCGGTTATGATGCGGGTGAGTAAAGGAGAGGCCGTGCCTGACAGCACGAGGCAGAGTCCGATGTTAATCATCGTGTCCGAGGACATCTTCAGGGGCGGAATCAGAAAATTTGCTAGTATAAAGGTGGTCAGCACCCCGGAATAAGCAACCTTAGTCTCGGGGAGATGTAAGTGTTGAAATATGTTGGGATCTATTTCTAGGCCCACCACAAACATGTGACATATCATTATAACATCCACAATGTAGCTTAATGTGTCCTTAATATCTTTCTCGTCTAAATGCTTTCGTACGGTCCGGAGATTACTCAGAAACAACCCTACCTGCACTAGTAATTAACAAGCTATATATAAATAAATTCAACATTTCTGTATTATTATTGTATCTAAATAATAAATTATAAAGAGGGAATTGAAAGATTTGACGTACCACGGCTTCAGAAATGATGCGAGGTTGAGACATAGGGCGCAAGAGAAAGTGAACAAAGTTGCACAACACCATGGCGACGAAGAACCCTAACGCGTAAACGGCTATGGACGCCATTTTAACTGTCATCGCCGTCTGGCACCGCGCCTCCTCCGCCGCGTTGTTCTTTAGAAAATCCATTATTATTTCTTATTTCCGATATTATGTATATATATGATTCCTAAAAGCCTGAATTGGGATTTCTTTGACAGAAGAATGAGAGTTGTCCAGAAAGAGAAAATGGTTTTCTTTTTTTTTTTTTGGTAGTGTCTGTGAAAGGGAGAGAGAGAAATTCCGTGAGGAATTGAAGGTCAAATTTTGTATGACCACGTGGAGTAAGGTGCCCCATTTTACTCCTAATTACTTGGAGGACTTGTAGGAAGGGACACAAAAACCTTGCATATCGGGAACACTTAAATGTTCTCTTTCTCTCTATGTATATATATAGAGAGAGATTGGTACTTGGATGGTGCTTTTAATGTTTGTTAGCACTATATTTAGAGTTGAACTATAAATTAAATAGCTTTTTTTTTTTTTTTTTCATTTCTACTTCTTATATTCTTGACAAAAGTACATAGGCCTTGTTTGGTAAATGACTATTAGTTAATTGGGTTAGAAGGTATGACTAGTTGATAACATTAGTCGAGTGTAGAAATGTGTTTATAAATTAGCTGCTAGCTGATAGCTGTTTGGTATAATTTTTTCTCAAAAAGTTAATTGAAAAAGTTGCTTTGAGTAATTTTTTGAATTTTAACGTTTTGGAGTACAGTTACAAAAAGCTGATTAACCAAACACTTAATTTTCTAACCGAGTCAAATAGTTAATAGTGATTAAATAAGTTAAAATTAATTGATAAACTAACTATTTACCAAACAGGCCTTAATCTCAAAAATGGTGTGTTAATAGTGCACAGTACAGTTAAAGAACAAAACACAAAATTACCATCAATTTTAAGTTGGTTGAGGGTGCTTTGTACATAACTCTTCTTCAATTCATTTTTCCTCGTCCGCCACCCGGCCCCTTAGCTTGTTTTCTCTACTCTCTACTTATTATGACTTTCCGAACTCACTGTACTCATGGGAAGAAACAAGTAGCAATACATGCATGCATGCGAAAGGCTTCTTTTAGTATTGATCTTGTAACTATACATAGTGAAAAAACAATTGAGTTATGTTGGAAAGGAAGAGAGCATAAAATGACATTTTAAGTGACTATTTTGTGGTAGAAATATGTGAGATCCATTTTCGATTTGGGTCAGGTCAAAATGGATTTGGGTTCTGTATAGTTAGAGGAAGAGATTGATATATTGTACGTTCAAAATGGATAATGAGTGAATGAAAAATTGGTTTTCAAAGTAAACCCATTTGAGTTGGAAAATGAGGAAAAAAAGCTTTAAAGTAAGCTTTTGTCCCACATTGGTTTGGGAAGTCAATTTGCCCCACTATTTATACAAGAGCTTTTCTAAAGTTTATTGAATTGTATAGTATAGAAACTTTCTTTCACGCGAGCACGATCAGTGCTATTTAACCCTAAGTAAATTTTCATTCGTTTCTTATCTCTTTGGGATTACTCCTTAAATTTAAATCTCTTATATATTGTTTTTTTTTCAAACATATATATATATATATATATATATATATATATATATATATATATATATATATATATATATATATATATA
>NC_044928.1:23277006-23294552 GCF_003576645.1 Ipomoea triloba | reverse complement strand
ATATATATATATATATATATATATATATATATATATATATATATATATATATATATATATATATATATAATTTTGCGTAAAATTGACTTATTCATTCCAACAAGTTATAAGGAGAAAATTAATGTAGTACGAATGCTTTCTAAACCACTATAAAAATACAAAAGTACTACTTGGATTCTAAAAACCTACCCTCAACTTTTAATTCACTTGTGTCCAATTTTATTGGAGTAAAAAAAAAAGAATAAATAAAATTCATGATTTCCTTATATTAAGCAATCAAATAATACCACACAGAAGCAGAAAATGGGAGTACACTAGAATTATTCATAAAAATATTTCTTTCTTTATCTTGCACTTCACTTTTTCTTATCTTATCTTGAGACTTAACTTTTATAATTGGGATCGATTTTACACCTACGCTCACTAACAAAACTAAGCTACAAATCCTTTTACTCTGCAAGGTCAAGACGTAGCTTCCGCCACAAGAAAATTTTATGTCCTTGACTCATTATAAAATTGTTTAAAAGTCCATTATTCAACCCCTCATCTTCTAGACTTTTACTTGCCTACTATCAAAACGTCGATTTTTTGAAATATATATACTTACTATATGTGGCTTTTTGAAAAATCAATGTCTTTTATTAGTATTTAAAATTTAATTAAAAAACATATCCAATTCACAGCGTTGATTTTTAGAAACCCCATATTGTATATTTTTTTTCGAATCATACTACGCTCCCCTCCATTTTTCGCCATATTTAATTTTTTAGAACATGATGTGAAATGTTTTCCACCAATAAAAATACTTTGATTATTATTATTATTTTTTTAAATTTAGTGAACCTTTCAGCTTAATAATATCAAAGAGGATGCTTAAGACTTGCCCGTTTGGTGATCTTACCGTGCGTGTCCAGAGAAATGTGATTGGGGTGCCTAGTGCTCGTGGAGATTGATTGTTTTGTTTTGTTTGCAGGGGCTTTGCCCATCCCTTTCCAAAAAAAAAAAAAAAAAAAGAGGATGCTAAGAGGTGAAAAAAATGATATTAAAGGCTAGTATAGTATAGGCTTTAGTTTACATGATTGAGAATCCCTCCTGAAGACCGTCCAATTTCCCCTTAACACTATGTTGCTGGATTATCAATACAGAAGTGGCAATGGAGTAATCGGAAGACGAAAGAATATCTCCGATCAAACCAAGCTCCGGGCACTCTTCCCAGTCATTCATCCCCACCGTCAACACCGAGTTCACTCTCCCCCCTCGCCCCACTATAAACAGCTCGTACTGCCCTTCCAGAGACCTTAACGTCGAGTATGTTTGACTAGAATTCACCAGATACTTCTCCCTGTAAGCCACGCGCCCGCTGGCGACGTGCCGATCATAGAACTGCGCGAAGCACTCGTCGTCCAGCTTCATCTCTTCCTGGTGCTCGGAGGACTCGGCCTTGGCTTTGTTGATTCTGGACGCCACGCTGTCCTCGCCGGCCTCCAGTAGGAACCGTATGACCGTGAGTTTCACTCCGGAGTGTCTCGCCACGCGCCCCACGTAGGACAGAGCCTCCCTGTCGTCTTTCCCGCCGATGAAGATGACAGCGGCATTCAGGCAAATGCTTGTCTTCGATACCGTTATATCTCCCAGTCCCCGGTCCACCAGGATCCCCACGGAACACGGCGCGTGTCGGAGCACCTTGCGGTTCACGTGCCGGAACCCGGAGTTTCCGGTGTCTAGCCTCCCATCTGGCGTCCGGTTTTTGTGGAACGGCATAACCACCATGTGGGCCCTCAGATCCTCCGCGAGAATACAAACATCCTGGTGCATACTATTCAAGGTAGACAACGCCATCATTTGCTTGACAGTAATCCCATCACTACACTCCGAAGAAATGTAATCCTGAACCGAGCTGTTAATTTCGTCTCTCATTCGTATCACCTCCGGGTCCGTAATCGTCACTGCATCCACCCCTCCTTGGTTAGTGGTCACCGTGGCCGCCACCCGGTCCGTCAACTCAATCATATCCGCCAGATATATCGTGATCCCGGGGTCCACAGTGCCGCGAGAGATCTCGATGAAGTTGATTGCGCAGGAAAGGTTCTGTTTGCCTCGGAGACAAAGCAAGATTCGCAGCCCGTCGGATGCATTGAGCCATTGGAGTGCCATTTTTCGGGTGGGCGAACGCTTCCTCGCCCATCCAATGATCTTCGCCACAACCAACGGGGTGTAGACTATGGTCAAAAAAGTCATAAACACCACTGAAAGCCCAAGGGGACCCGGAATGACATTGGACTGCCATTTCAACACCAAAGGTCAGTGCATTATTACACAATAACATTTTGATGACTTAGACCAGATTATACTAACAATTGTTTTATATAAAAAATGATTAAATATACTCCGTAATAAAAATGTTATCCCAAATAATAATAAACTGACATGGCCTACATCCATAAAAAAAAATACATTTTTGGGTGAAATTTCTTTATTTTATAATTATTATATTTATCCATTTATGTATTTATTTTTATTATAATAAGTTAGAAATTAAAAATAATATATTACATATTTTTATTATAATTATTATAAAATTTAATATATATTTTATTTCAATATACAACTAGTTGCTTTCGATTATCTGAAATTGATGATCTCTAGTTGAAGATCAAGGTTTTGAACTCTTGATCAAAGATCATTGGTCGACACAGTCTCTTAACTGGAGGCTGCCAGTGATTTTTTTTTTCTTTTTTCTTTTTTGTTTTTTTTTTAAGAATTTAAATATGAAGTTTATCAACGTTTCTAGGTCGCAACATGTCATTTGAGACTATTTGCATTATATTAAAATGACCAATGATTTAATTGTAGTTTTCAAAGTTGGATTTTCAAATTATATTTTTACGCTTAGTTAGGTGACAAACTTGACCATAATTGCAAAGAGTTAATATTACTTTTGACACTTCACTCATCTACTCATGATACGGGTATTTTAGAAATTTTAAATTAATGTCAGGCCGCCAAACACCTTGTGCACATGTAGTGACTCTCCCATATGAAAGGTCATGAGATTAGGGATGACAAATGTGCCCCGTCCCCATCGGGACGGGGATGGGGATCGGGAACGGGAAATTCGTGAAGTTTCCCGACAGGGATACCCCTCCCCGCCCTGCCCCGTCTCCGAAAAATTATAATAATTAAAAATTATATATATATATATATATATATATATATATATAATTTTTTAAAATGAAAATTTTAATTTTTAAAATTAAAATTACATTAATATAAAATTTTGACTAAGAATTGACCAGGGACGGGGAATCTCCGTCCCCGTCTAATTCCCTGCGGGATTGGGGATCCATTTCTCACCGGGGACGGGTCGCCCCGTTTCCATCCCTACATGAGATTGAGGCGAATTGATTCTTTTTTATTCAACATTTTGAAAAATTATAGATGAACAGATACTACAATGTAATAGGCCAATAGGGTGAAGAAGAGCTTACAGATGGGCCGTATACAGCCAAGAAGACTTGAAAATGGCCCTTGGTATTGAGAAGCAAACCAATTGCAACGGATTCCGGCCAATTAAATCCAAGCATAATTCCCGACACCAATGATCCGACAACTTTTCCGAAAGTTGTTATCAAGAACAGGCACACTACGTTAACCCATGTTTGCCAGCGATGAGCCCCAAATTTGGACAGCTCTGCGGTAGTCCATACCCACAGGAAAAACAAAGGGTAAAAAATGGTGGTAAAAATATAGTTAACCTTACTGATCATCATCTTCGATATCCTCCCTTCCCTGGGCATGAAAAGCCCCGCAAGAAACGCCGACAGCACCTTATTAAACATCGCCAAGTACGGCGAAATGGTGCACACCAACACCACGAAGGCTATGGCGATCACCAGGTGGGACCCCTTCATGGATTTCCCCTCCGGGTTCTCGTGGTTCACCCAGTCCATCACCACACGCGCCGCCCTCGACGCCACCACCGTCTGGAACATCAGCGACGTCAGCATCTTCACCACGCTCCGAGCGTCGCGCGTCTGGAATTTATGCGTGGGGTCGAACACTATGAACCCCAGGGAGATGAGCAGAGTCGAAACGACGTCGGCGTGGACGCCGGCGGCCACCACGAACCGCCCGATGTCCGACTTTCCGATCTTTAGGTCGGTTATGATCCGGGTCAGGAGAGGCGAGGCCGTGCCGGACAGCACGAGGCAAAGTCCAACGTTGACCATCACGTCCGAAGACATTTTCAAGGGCGGAATCAGAAAATTCCCTAGTACAAAGGTGGCCAGCACCCCGGAATAGGCAACCTTAGTCTCCGGGAGGTGTAAGTGTTGAAATATGTTGGGGTCTATTTCTAGTCCCATCACAAACATGTGACACATCATTATTGCATCCACAATGTAGTTTAAGGTTCGCTGAGTCTCCGCGTCATCTAAGGCTTTTCGTATGCCCGGAATATTACTCAAAAACATCCCTACCTGTACTAGTAAGTAACAACCCTACCTCAGCTAATTAATTGAACCAGATACATAAAATAAGACAGAATGAATAATTTAGGATATTGTTGGTTTAAACTTTAAACATTAATTTTCATTTTGAAAGTGAGGAAAAGTATTGCAACAATATTCATATTCATTTTAGGTGGGTTGGTAAATTCAACATATATTTGTTTTAAACTAAAGCAGAATTGATATTATGAAAATATAAAGGTTTTTTTTTGGGCGGGGGATATATATAAAAACAGAGAATATATATAATGAAAAGATTTGGCGTACCATGGCTTCCGAAATGATGCGAGGTTGAGAAACAGGGCGCAAGAGAAAGTGAACAAAGTTGCACAAAACCATGGCGAGGAAGAACCCTAACGCGTAAACGGCTATGGACGCCATTTTAACGGTCATCGCCGTCTGGCACCGCGCCTCTTCTGCTGCGTTGTTCTTTAGAAAATCCATTATTATTTATGGTTTCTGGTATGTAATGTATATATATGATTCCTAAAATACAAAGGAATTGGGATTTCTTTGACAAAAGAATGAAAGAAGGAGAAAATGCGTTTGCTACTGTCTGCGAAAGGAAGGGACAGAGAAAGAAATTAGATGAGGATTGAGGAAAGAGATTTATTATAGCTCAAAATTTGGGTGGCCACGTGGAGGCAGGTGCCCCATTTTACTCCTAATTACTTGGAGGACTTGTAGGAACGGACACAAAAATCTTCATTAGGGACACTTAAATATTCTCTCTACAATGCCTCTCTCTCTCTCTCTCTATATATATATATATAGAGTTATAGAGAGATAGGCACTTAGATGGTTTTTTGTCTTTTATTTTTTTTTTTTTGTCACAAGAGAAACTCGCAATCACTACTCGAGAGTATATACTAGATATATTCTATCTTGTGACTTTCATAAAACAAAAAATTACAAGGAGGTAAACCTTGTCAATAACTGACTGACTCAAACTAAAAAGGATAATAGGTCACTTCTACTAGTACTGTCAAAGTGGGCTGAAACTCGCGGACTTACACGCATCCACCCCGCAGCAGGGCGGGTTAGGGCTAAAAAAAGATGGCCCGCGAAGGAGCAGGCCTAGCCCGTTAAGGCTCGCGACCCGCGCGGGCTGACTTGCTAGTCCATCTCTTTTTTTTTTTTTTTTTTTAAATATACATTGTACATGAATGTGTACACATGAATATAAAAATATATATTCATTCATGTGTACACAGTATGTATACCGCATGAATATATATTCATGTGTACACAGTTTTAAAAAAATCAAAAGTTTGTGGGGCCTGCCAACCTACGTTGGGCGGCTAGGATTGTATGAATCCTAGCTAATGGGACTAATGGATCGATCCGCAAAAGTCAGCTAAAAATTAGGTCTGCGGTGGGACGGGTCGACCAGTTTTTACAGTACTAACTTTCACTGTGTTTTAAATGTTTATTAGCACTACATGTCTACATTTAGAGGAGATAACTAGTTTCCAGCTCAAGCTTTGCTCAGATTCTTTAGCTCAGGTTCTTTTTAAATTATTTATTGAGTATAATTTATTTGTTAATGTTGTTTTGAATTTAGATAACGTAGGATGCAAAATAATTTTATTTTTATTTTTGCATAAAAAATGGCATTAAACAAATTTTACAAGAGTGAATTGAAGAAGAATAAAATAAAATAAACTAAACTAAAAACTTTATTTGAATTATCATATGAAAATCTTTTAATATTTAAATAAATAGTTTAATCTCACATAAATTTTTATAACGAGTTAATTCCAGCAATAGTCCTCCGACTATGTTGATTTTTCAAAATTAGTCTCCGACTTTTAATTTGGACAATTTAGATCCCTTGACTGTCAAATTCTTTCCAATGTTGGTCTTTTCGTCAAATTTTAGTTAAGTTGAGGCAAATGAAGGGGTAAAACTGTATGTTCACATGTTTAGTGTATTATTACTAGTATTTCTCCTGTCCTATACGCTGTATATATGAATATAATCTCAGCTGAAGTCTCAATCGAAGCCATATAATCTCATTCGAAATCTCTTCGACTGAGATTATATTCATATATATAGCGTATAGGACATGAGAAATACGAGTAATAATACACTATACAGGTGAACGAGCAATTTTACCCCTTCATTTGACCTCTACTTACCCAAAATTTGACAAAAGGACCAACATTGGAAATAATTTGAAAGTCAAGGGATCTAAATTGTCCAAATTAAAAGTCGGGGACTAATTTTGAAAAATCAACATAGTCGGAGGACCATTGCTGGAATTAACTGTTTTTATAACATTTAAAATTGCCACAGCTCATTCTGATTTATGATTGGACGAAGCACACTGCTCCACTGGCACGGGAGCTGCTGGCTGCTGTACTGGATCCCACACCTACTTTTGCTGAACCACACAATGGACAATTGCCGCATTTACATTGCTATGTAGATGGTGGTTACAAAGCTACAACACGGGAGGCAACTTATGGCGCCATGCTTATGACTGCTGACCATAATTTCCTTGCTGCTATGAATGGCAGGTTGGCAATATGCATGGATTCACTCATGGCGGAAACACTCGTATGTAAGGAGGTCTTATCGTGGTTGAAGGATCATGTGTGTGTCAACCCTTGTTCGTTCGTCTGTTGACAAAACCTGTGCCTGAATCCTGTTCTTATGTGGGTTTTGCCGTGTCTGACTGTAGACGTATTCTATGTTCTTTTCCTTTTTGTTCTATTGGTTTTGTTCCTAGAATCTCCAATACAATAGCTCATGCTTTAGCTTGTGAGGCATATTCTCAGGCTTCTTCCATGTTTTGGGATATTGATCCCCCTGACTTTGTTGCTCCGTTATTCCATTAATGCAATGTTTTTGCTTGGTTTTTCAAAAAAAAAAAAAACAAAATCAATAATAGTAATCATTTTGAGAAGAAAATCGATCATAAAATGGTTACCTTTTAAGAGTAACTAGTATTTTCACCCGTGCGATACACATGATAGATTTGTTATAATATATAAAGAATATTTGGATCGATATATAATTATATAAATTATAATATCAAATATTATATAGTGCAATTGAAGATATGTTTTGGACCAATTATGTTTTCTGATGTTATCCTTGTTTGAATTCGAGCAAATAATTGCTTAATTAATAGCTAATGTGTAGATGTACGCATGCGATGCTGGAACTTTAGAGATTTTATATATTATTGTTTAAGATTTTTATAAATTGGGCAAATATGCTCGTTCTCTAGTAACTCAGTTATATGAATCAATTGTTATTCTAATTCATATGTATAGAAGATATATTTTTGTGTAGATATATAACAATTTTTTCATCTTAGAAAAAACATAATATCACCGGTCGTATTTACACATTATTGAAAACCTCTTTGTAGACGACATTGGTAGTAACAACACAATCTTGTCGATCATTGTCTAGAACTAACACTTTCAGGCTATCAGGATGGATGACTCGGGAGAAAGCCACGTACAATTGACCATGATTAAAGGCTGGTTTTTTCAGCAATAACCCATTTACACATTATTGTAGGTGGATGTAATTGAGGTGGAAATGGACGTGCAACAAGTGGTGTATGCCTTGTGGAGTGATTTCGGGAACGATGAGTTTGATTTGATTGTAGATGATGTGAAATAAATTGCTTTTACTTTTGTTAATTTGAATTTCTCTTTTGTTAAGTCATTTGTGAAATCTGAAATGTGAATCGTGTTATCCGTGCGTTAACTAGAGACAAACTTCTATCTTAAAATTTTGGGAAAAAGGTATAAATAAGTTATTGAAGTATTTGGAAATTAGCAATTAAACCATCGAACTCAAATAAATCACTAAACTCAGAAAAATAAAGCAATTAAGCGACGACTTTTTTGGTGACTGGCAAAAAATTTCAGCTACCGACGACAATTTGAGTTTGATGGCTTATTTGTACACTTTTCCTTAAAATTTTTGCCAAAATTTAGAGCACGTGGTAGAAATCTGCAAGTTGACTAAACTCAGTGAAGGCCGCAAGAATCCAAATCGTTGAGTGCGATAGCCAATTCAAGAAAATCCCAAAATCCCTTTTCTACATTTTCTTCTACTTCTTCAAATCCGAAAATGGCAACCAAATCTTCACCAGCAACCACTCTCTCCCTCTCTCTGGCCCGATCAAAACCCACTTCTCCTTCTTCAACCACTTCTTTATCTTTCTCTAGCTCATTGTCCTTGAGCAGCAACCGGGCCGGGCTCAAGCTGGTTACCCGCCCCAGATCCGCTCCTACAAAGCGTTTTTCTTGCAATTGCATGTTCGGGCTTGGGGTGCCGGAGCTTGCGGTCATCGCCGGTGTCGCCACCCTCGTCTTCGGCCCTAAGCAGTTGCCAGAAGTCGGCCGTACTATTGGCAAGACCTTCAAGAGCTTCCAACAGGTCAATTCTTTCTCTTTCGTATGTATTGAGATCAATATTCTAAGATCAATTATTTTTATACTTTACTGTTAATGAACTCGATATATACAACCTCATGAATTTTCAAGATTAACAAGTAACAGGTAGATTATAGAATGATTTTCTGGCAACAATAGTTTTTTTTTTCCCTGCATTTGGGAATCAGACCAATTAGGGTTTTGAGCGCTTAGGATTAGTCAAGCGTAAGCTGAGAAACTGGAAGAATGATAGTATGATACTATGGTGACTAATTCTCTGTAAACCTTTATTCCTTTGGGCTTTGATTCCAAAAAGAATGCAATTTGTAGTTCCACAAGTGACTAACTTTACATTTGTTCTGATTTCTGAAGATTATCAATATATATTGCAATTGCAGGCAGCAAAGGAATTTGAACTAGAGATGAAAAAGGACCCCGGTGCTCTAGCCGAGCCTGCTTTAGAGGAAGTAAAAGCTGTCAGTCAAGAAGAGAAACATCAAGCTACAGTCTCCAGCACGAGGGAGGCTTCCTAAACTACTATGATGATACATTCAATCATCTACTACTGCTACTAGGTTTGTTATTTGTACGTCGCATTTGATTTCTGAATATTGTTGATTGTTAAGCTAAGTTATAGTGTTTGAATTTATTGGATGAGTTAGCATTTGGTATGACTGCGAATAAGATTTTTATATGGGATTAGTTTGCCATAATTCTTTTCCTTACGACCTTACCCATTCACAAGAAAATCAACCTTGATTGTGTACAAATATGGAATTGTTATAAATGGTGAGAGAAGATAAAGTTTGGGAGTATTTTGATCGCATTTTTCAGAAAATTTGTAAAAGCATTATGTTTTATGTTTTCATTTTCCTCCTGCAAAGCTCGTCAATGATTTGTGTTGAAGATCCTGTATAGGTCAGAAATTAAAGACCAACATACAAATTAGTAAATGCGGTTAAGGTTGACATACTAGCAAGACATTGTTTATTATATCTTTTGCCTTGGCTGAATTTAGAGTTGATTGATTATTAAACTTTATTTGTGAGTTAAAACATATTAAAATGTAGATGGTAAATGTTTAAAACACATTTGCTTGAGAAATGTACATTTGATTGGCCTTGGGTATATGGAGGTCGTTAAAGACCATAAAAAGTTGTGGCAATTGGAAGCCTTAATATATAAACATAAATGTGTTGTCCACTTGTCCATCTATCAGTTTAGTTTTTTAGTTGAGACGAAACACATACTTTAACTTGATATCAAGGTTGCGGTCCACATGTTGATTAGAGTCCGTAAAAAAGTAATCGCACAAACCAGTTGTGGAGCTAATGTTTGGAGATAAAGAAAACCAGTCCAGAGAGAACTATGAATATTGTGAAACCGAATTGATTGAGAATGATGAGAAAACAAGGTTTGAAAGAAAGAAGATGGTGGATGGTAAGAAATAATAATGTAAAGATGGATGTAAGCCTCTATTATCAGGCTTGATAGCATATTAGCATTCACCTCTAAGGGAAAACTTGAGTTGGTCCAAGCAACAATATAGTGAAAGATTTGATCATTTCACAGTAAAAGACTGAAAGTTTACATAACACAGTCGGTGCGTAGGGGTGTACTCGAGTTCGTAACAAAGTTGACTAAAAGCATAAAGATTACAACATATCATCACTTTATGTAGATAAAAACAACTTCATTTGTGTTCTTATGCTAAAAGAAGTCTTTAGTTAAACTGTGTAGTGCTGCTGGATAGTTTCAATATCCAACCCCTTGAGCTTCACCACTGACTCCACATGACCTTTCAGTGTATTCAGCTCACGAAGCCTGCAACAACAAGTGCCAGAAATGATCTTTGTTAGTATCAAACGCTTATCACTACGCCAAAAACTGTATATAGCTCACAGCAAAGGCGCAACTCTTTATTTTCGAGAGACAGGGTGCTGGACTTCACCCTTCACTGGCCTCTGCCCAACAGATCTTTGGTTCCATGGAAGTCTAAACAAATAAGCAAATTAAACAGCGTATACATATATACATACCTAGCCATCTCGGCTCGCCTCTTTGCCTGTTCTGCAATTTCGGACAGCTCCCTGTAGCTGTTCTTCTCATGAGTGAAGGCATTAGAAGCCTCGGGCGGTTGAAGTCCATGCAAAGTTCTCTGAGCATGAGCCCATTGAGCTTCCCTCTCCTCTCTGCCATAGTCTTTCTTGGTGGTGAAGGCAGTCTGCATAATAATAATAATAATATCATCAACACATTGTTCAGAGATTCACAAACAAACCAATTCACTCACTATCTTTTCTCTGCTGCAATATAATTAAGCCAAGGGATCCTGTTACCTTGTTCTCCAGCATGCTAACCCAGGCCTTCCCACTCAAGATGTAGCGAATGGCGAACTTCATAAGGTCGAGTGGCACATAGAACACAATGCTGTAAAGCCAGATCACCCCGGCCCATCCCCACCCGCACCCCTGAATTCTGGCGAACCCCCAGTTCGCATACACAGCAATTAGAGTAGCAACCTGAATTATATTGTGAATTGTGATGGTTAAAAATCCATGCCACTTTCTTTCTTTATTGGAGAGGGAATAAAAAAAAAAAGACTCTAAACTCTCTTACCAACTGTGCAATGAAGAAAGCAGTAATGAGCAGCATTCCAGGGCGCTCCACGAAGGACCAGCTGCGAGAGCGAGTCACAAAAATCAGAGCCTGGCTCACGATACTCACTTGAAGGTACAGCGCAGCCATCATTTCTTCATCGCTGTGCCTAATTGATCTTACACCGAATTTATCCTGCATATATAAATAATACCTCCAAATCAGCAAAACGAAACTAAAACGAACCAATCAGAAAATGGGAATTAGTCCTTACAGAGAAGAAGTCAGTGTCATGCATAATCCAGAAGAAAATAACAGTCATCAGAGCCAAGTAGCCTCCAAGAACAACTCCCGTCGCGAAAATCTCCTTCAGTTTCCAACTATCTGGCAGTGGGGATGGCACTACTCTATCCTTTGAGATTGTCATAATGGTACCTATAAACAAATGATTCGACATTTGTGTTAAACTTTTGAACTAATACGAGGTAATTTTTCAAGAATTGGAAGGGGAGTTAGTTTACCATCATTTAGAATGGCAATGATCAGAACCATAAAGGCAGAGAAGTCATATTTCCAAATCAATGAAATAAGCATGAAACCAAACTGCAAAAAGGCGGTCACAAAATCAATAACTGGTAGGATAGATAGGATTATAAAGCTCAGAACTGCAATATTCAGCTTACCACAATACGTATCGTAATGGACACTGCGTATATCTGTGAAAACACGAGTCACACGTAGAGTTAGAAAAGAACTAAAAGAAAAAATCAATGTCCTGAGGATATAGAAACAACATACAGTGTAGTTCTTCATCCTCTGGAAAATGGCTCTGCTAGTCAACACTGCACTAATGATAACGCTAAGCCCGGGCTCAGTGAGCACGATGTCAGAAGCGCTCCTCGCTGCATCAGTAGCATCGGCCACTGCAATCCCGATATCTGCCTTCTTTAAAGCGGGAGCATCGTTCACTCCATCACCTGTCATTCCAACAATGTGCTTCCTCTCCTGCAACTTCTTCACTATTTCATACTTGTGCTCTGCACAACACAATCAAATGAATAAATAAATCATCGCACTGTACTTTTTCCAAAAATTAAACAAGAAATGCAAAAACAGTTTTACAGCACCAACCTGGGAACACCCCAGCAAAGCCATCAGCCGTTTCAATCAATTCCTCGACCGGGAGGGCTGCAATGGAAGCATCTTTGTCTTGACCAAGTAAAGAAGCAGACGGGTACATGTTAGTCCCCATTCCAAGTCTCCGACCAGTCTCCTTAGCAATTGCAAGTTGATCACCTAAATCCAGCCAGCAATGGCAATTCGATAAACAAAACAATGTTGGGAGAAGACTAAAACGACGAAAAAAGAAGCAGGAATGAGCCGAGTACCAGTAATCATTTTAACATTTACACCGAGGTTAAGAGCCCTGCGGATAGTCTCAGCGCTGTCATGCCTGGGAGGGTCAAAAAGCGGTAACAATCCAACAAATTGCCACGGTCCACCCTCACTCTCCTTTGATCTCTCAGGCACTTCCTGTCTAGATATAGCCAATGACCTCAGCCCACGTTCAGCGTACTTATCAATCACAGAATGAACCTTTCTCTTTAAGTCTTCCCTAGCATTGCAAAGACTCAAAATCTAAAGAAAAAATGTTAGTCTTACAATCTGCAATTCGATAACCAATGGTAAAGACTAAACGGGCGAAAAAGAAACCTGCTCGGGAGCTCCTTTGCTAACCCTATGCCAGTTTCCTTGAGCATCGATGTAAGTCAAAGCAGTCCTCTTGTCTACTGGATTAAAGGGCAAGAAATGGACCTCTGTAATCCCGGCTCGTGCCTATATATCAATCAAAGCAAGTATTTATATAATGTAGAACTAGAAAGAGGAGATCGAGCTATATATATATATATATATATATATATATATATATATATATACACCATACCTCCTTTGGATCAGCAAGCATCCCAACCATGGCAGCATCAATAGCATCCTGATTTTCAACCCTAGAAGCTCTAGCAGCAAAAAGGAGGACATGGTCTTTCTCCACGCCCTTTGCAAACACCTCTACCAAGTTCTTATCGACGCTCAGCTTGTTAAGAGTTAAAGTTCCGGTCTTGTCACTACACAGCACATCCATGCCAGCCATTTCTTCAATGGCAGTCATTCTCTTGGTGATGGCGCCCTGCTGAGACAGCTTGTGAGATCCGATAGCCATTGTGACAGACAAAACAGTGGGCATGGCAATCGGGATGCCACCGATTAAGAGCACGAGCAGATTGTCAATTCCATCCCTGTACTTCCTGTGCTGAATTGGGTACATCACAATAATCTCGGCTATCATGCCCACAGCAATGGAGCATATACAGAAGTTCCCAATGGCAGTGAGGACTTTCTGGAAATGCCCGACTTGGTTCGTGCTGTCTACAAGATGGGCTGCCTTCCCAAAGAAAGTGTGGACCCCTGTGGCAATAACAACAGCTTCAATCTCTCCTTGCTTGCAAGTTGAGCCAGAGAAAACTTCATCACCAGGGTGCTTGGTCACAGGGAGGGATTCTCCTGTGAGGGCTGATTGATCAACCTTTAAAGGATCGCCTTCGAGAAGACGAGCATCTGCAGGGATGATGTCTCCCAATTTGATGCTCACAATATCTCCTGGAACAAGAATTGCAGCTTCCTGTTCACTCCATCGCCCATCTCTCAGCACCTGCATGTTGCATTTCAATCAGAATTCACAGCTTTCATCTTCTCATGCTCAATTACATATTGTTGGGTAAGGCCTAAAGGATCAAGTCCTGCACCAGTCTAGGGAATTGCTGGGCAGAGGTAGGCCAAGTTCACCACCAGGTAATTACTGACTAGGGGTTGTTGGACGGAGGTCTAAAGTGCCAAATACAACACCCCGCCTTTCGAAAATGTAGCTCTGGCTACTACGTAGTATAAAGAAATAACGTTGAGCCTATAGTAAACACTTGATCTAACATATTGTTGGGCAAGGCCAGAAGGATCAAGTCTTGCAGCAAGTGGCTAGAGGATTGTTGGGCGGAAACTGAAGGCCAAGTCCATAACCAAGTGGCCAGGAAATTGTTGGACGGGGTCAAATTGAGAAGTCCTTTCGAAAATGTGTCTCTGACTACTATGTAGATATAAGGAAATAAAGTTACGCCTATATATAGCTTTTGGCGTAGTGGTAATTGTTGATCTAACAAACTAATTAAGTGGTATCAATTATCAAAGCACATGCATATTTTAATTTGTAGTAGTGGTAAGCGTTTGATCATAGCACATTGGTATATATGAATATGAAAATAAAAAATGTACCTTGGTTTTGGGAGCAAGTCCGGCCATAAGAGCTGCAGCAGCATTGCCAGCATTGTTTTCTTCAATGAAACTGATAGTTGAGTTGATGACAAGCAAGCAAACGATACCCACAAAGTCTTGCCAATCTGGTGGCTTTCCGTCTCCGTTAGCCAGTGCGATGGCCATAATGGCTGCAGCTTCCATCACCCATGATAGAGGGTTCCACATAAACCCCAGGAACTTCAGTAACTTGCTTTCCTGGATTTCCACACCAAACCATCCTTAATAAGTGTTATGTGCTAGTGTAGTGTTGTTATACAAAGGGAAGCTACCTAGTTAAAGGATACAACTTTTGCTTTATTTTTTTTTATTTTTATTTTTCTGTGCTCACCCGTAAATCTAGTCAGCTTAAATCAAGAAGGACAATAAACTGCTCAGATCTTACTGAGAGTTAAACTTATAACATTGTAATTATCAAGGTAGTAGCTTAGCCAACTTGCCCGGACTTATTCATGAAAAATACTTTGAATCTTTGCACTGTTGTGACCATTGTTATTAAATCTTTTATATGGTGATTGAAAATTAAAATTTTAAATATTAGTGCAATTTTAACCCACATTTTAAGATAATGGATTAAAAAAAATCATATGACCTTGAATTAATTTATCTATTTGTCTGCCATATATAATATAGATGGATTAATAATCATTCTTAAATAATAAAAATTACATTATAATATATTTTATGCAACTAATATAAATCATCATTATAAGTGAAAACAATTTGATTCTTTTATTTATGAATTTGATATAGGGGTACGGTGTTTGATAAATATCTGTTAGTTGATTGAATTAGTGTGTTTGAGTAGTTGATATCATTAGTCGATTGTAGAAAAATGTTTGATAAATTAACTATTAGTTGATAGCTGATTACATGTAAAATGATTTTATCAAAAAGTTGGTCGAAAAAGCTGTTTTGAGCAGCTTTTTGAATTTTGAGTTTTTGAAGCAATAAGCTGTACAAAAGCTAATTAATCAAACACTCATATTGACTATTTAACCAAGTCAAACAAGTGAACCAACTAATAGTCATCAAACAAGCTAAAATTGGTTGATAAGCCAATATTTTATAAAACATTAATTTAAGTTAGATCGAGTTTTTCTTTTAAAATATAAATTTCATCCAAAGTTGATTAAGTGTGTATTAAATTTTTTTCAGAATAAGAGTCAAACTTTATAAATGTGACTCCAGTTGAATCTAGATTGATCCCAAAAAATATGAATGTTATATGTAACATGTACATAAAAAAAATTGTTATTAACACAATAGGCACTGATTTAGATTTTTTTTGTAATGATAAGCCTAAAAATTATACCTTTTTCTCTTCCAATTTGTTGGGACCAAATATTTGAAGCCTGTTGGCCCCTTCGTCTGAACTCAAACCCTCTTTCGAACATTTCAATTGCTGAAACACTTCCTCGATGGGAATTTTCTCCTGCAAAACACCAATAAATAAATAAATAAATCATATATTATGCATTAATTAATTTTTGTTTTGTGACGAGAGAAACTCATAGTCACTACTCGAGAGTATTATATCCTGTAAAGATATAAATCACACTAGAAAGACCATGTGCGATGGACTCGATCAAGGGGTGCTAATTTAACAAGAATTGAACTTGTGACATTTTGGTATGAGAATTATTATACACCTATTCGGTCACCCCTGGCGGGACTATGAATTAATAAATTAAATCATAAGTTTCAACTCAGCATTAAATTAGATTAATTACTTTGCTAGGTTCACACAATTCCCATCCTTGAAGGGACCACTAAATCAAGCAATTGAAAATAAATCGAAAAGAATCACGTTGCAATTCCTTATTAAAATCATTTATGTATAATTATGAGCCCGGACTTCTAAACGTTTTTGTTTGAAAGACTAACGAAAAAAAAAAAAAAATCGCGGTATGTATCTTAACTAATCTAAAGGTCTCCAACTAAAATATGTATGATTGGATATCAAATAATAAATAATAGGAAATGATTTTCCACAGTTATAAATTTCTTGTTATTTTCTATTGTTTTCTTTTAGTACTATTGACTCTGTTCTAGTATCTGTTTATAACTATTTTCAACGGAAAATTTTTTATTTTAATAAAAAATAATTATAGTAGTAATTAATGATATGTACCGGATCTTAATACTGTAAGTTACTGTAACCCCTCCTCATTTTATTGCCCAAAACAGAAAGTCAACGAGTAATTGAGGACAAAACGATGATTTTTTTTTTTTTGAAAAATACAAAACGATGATTTAGAAGTTCAAGAAATTAAAAGAGAGAGAAATAAAAAAAAAATTAATAAAAAACAGTTGGGCCATGAGTGTTCAGATGTGTGCATGTGAACGATGTACGTATGGATGTAGGCGCCGATATATATAATCGGCACTAATGATTTTTGAAATAAATTTAATTATTAATGCTTTTAGATTATGCTTTAGAGTATTATAGAAATATGAGTTCGATTGTACTCGATACAATTACAAAAATATATTCTATTTTTATTCTGATTTCATATATCGTGTCTAAAAATAATTGAGGAGCAATTTTAGAAGAAATAATGATTTATTTTCCTTATATTTTTTTATAACTTAATATGATCAGAACACTTTTGTTTTGTTTTGCTTATGTTTTGTATTGTTTTTGTTTTTTTTTTTTTTTTTTTTTTTTTTTTTT
>NC_044928.1:23244647-23276057 GCF_003576645.1 Ipomoea triloba | reverse complement strand
TTTTGTTTTTTTTTTTTTTTTTTTTTTTTTCATTTTAAAAAGTAAGCACAAAAAAGTTCATATAGGGGATATATGGGAGGAATCATTTGAGAACATGTTCTCATATAAAAAGTGAGAACTGACAAATAATGACAAAAAGAGACGAACAAGGTCAGTTTTATAAAATATTAAAAACTTAAAAGATTATAATAATTATAAAATTGACTTCTAATATTCTTTACTAAAATATCATGATCATTATAAACACGGATGGACGGATCAATTTTACTTTTTTACAAGAGTGTTGTTCTCATTTAATTTAAACCTATCCGACTTAATCCCCTTCGAATATAAAACCAACAAATAAAATATATACTTAATTCCCAAAGTCTCAATATATATAAACAAACGTCAAACATATATGCAAGTGCACACACAAATAAATAAATTAAATAAATAAATAAAGATAAAAGTAAAAGAAAAGGAAAAACGAGAGTAGAAGTATACCAGATCGACAGTCTCATTCTTGATCTCTTCGAGGCTGATGCCACCCATTTTAGGGTAAAGAAAACAGGGAAGAAAGTTTTCTGGAAATGGTGATACGTCGTCGTCTCAGCTTCTCTCCTGAGTTTTCATCAATGGAGATCAGATAGATGGCTTTACGTACATTCAGAGGAAACAGCAATATAAGAGAGAGAGAGAGAGAGAGAGAGAGATTCTGTTGCCTCTTGGGGGAATGAGGAATGGAGAATGGAGGTGAGATTCAGGCGTGTCTCCATTTTATAGTGTCACCAACCTCGAGAGTCAAATGCCCCTTCGCCACTCCTCTATAGGTTTAGAGAGTTGACTTCTCATACTAGAAAGCGATTAAGGTTTTACATTATATATATATAGAAATTATATTAAAGCTTCTATATTATTAATTAAATATAAACGCTAAATGCATTTTTAATCCTTCAATTTTTTCTTACGAATTGTTTTAATCCCTAACTTTTTATCATTAGACTTCTAACTTAAAAAAGATTATAATTTAATTTTAACCCTTGGATTAATAAAATTATTAATATGGGTATTTTAAAATTTTATTATCTTTATTCTTCATAATTTTTTCAGTTTAATTTTGACGTTTCATCTGTAAAATAGAGAATTGACAACTAACCTTTCTCTCTAAATTTTTCATCTTCAATTGTGGTACATCATTTCTATTTTCCTTATACGAACCTGTTAAAATCAAAAAATTTAATTTACAGATGAAAATCAACACTAAAGAAGATTATAGTTAAATAAGAAATATTATTTAAAAAGTTCTAAAATGCCCATGTAGCAAGTAATATTTTGATAGGGTTTAATAGTTATGTTGATGTAGTTAAAACTATAACTTTTTTGAAGAGTTAAAGATGTATATTGCAATGAAAAAAAAATAGAGACTGAAATGGCTAGTAAGAAACATTTGAGAGACTAAAAATGCATTTTTCTAAATATAAATGATTGAATTTAATTAATTGTATTTTTAAATTTTTAATGGGTCGTAAATAGATAACCGACTCTTAATGGTTTACTTTTTCATTACCGTCTTTATTTATAGAGAAATATTTTACAACCCTACAAAACGAACACAGTTTTTTTTTTAAAAAAAAAAATTAATATGATTAGTTCTTCTTTTTTATTTCAAATCTCAATTTATTACAAATTGCCATATCAGGAATTCAGGAAATGAATTTATTTGAGTGATAGATGTAACAAATTAAAGTGTATTTGAATCAAAATCTTTATTTATACTGTAATTTTGTATTGGGTAACCCAGTTCAAAATAATCATTCCTACCTCTAGGGCACCACAATATGGTTAGTCTAACTCTTCATTCAATAACCAACAAAATGTTTACCAAACAGGTTAATTAAAGAGTTAACACTTCAAGATGCATCCGCTAATCTCCAGCCTCTGAACTAGGTTGGAGTTTCTTGAAGAACTTGTGCAAGATTTTTCAATCTTCACAAGTCGAGGCTCTCCCTCAACTGCTACTCTCCTGAGTTACTATTGTGGTTTGCGTCCCTTATTCATCATAGCATCAATAAATTTGAATTGAATTAGATTCATCAATTCAAGTTGCTCCGGTTAGTCTCCAAGATAAGCCATTGGAAGGAATAATGAAATATTTAGAGTTTCTTGGAAATCATCAAACTGATCTGAATGCGGATGAAGAGTATTTATAATGAATCTATCTGATTTTCTCTCTAACTGAATAACCGTCTTGATCATCATCCTGAACTTGATTTTCTAGTCTAGTTCACGTCTAATCTTCGATCTTCAACTTCATATATATGCTGGACTAAATCCTTTGTAGTATAGAGTCAATTTAATACAAAGTTTACATATTGTACATATAATTTACTGAACTAAATTTTGGACTAAATGCATTGTTCCATTTAAACCAAAACAACTAGGAAGAAAAACAAAGGTTTACGCAAAGAATCCTTTTTCTCAAAATGTTTCTTTTTATTAACACTTTTATATGCATCTATTAACCATTATATTCCTTAACAACTCCCATTTGTTATTGACACCACCTGAAAAATTGTTATGTACTTAATCTCATAGTCGGTCTTAAACATGTGTAGCATGAACAACGGCTCTCAATTTTTAAAGGGTCAATTTCCTAACAATGTAATATTTCATCAACTCTATCATATCCCTAAAAGTTTTTTTTTTTTTTTTTTTTTGGGTTCGGGGATGTCTAAATTTTTTTGTTTATTTTCATAAATATAATAATAGTTATAAATTTATTACTCAAAAATCAAAATACCATACATTTATTATGAATACAAGTAAATTAAAGAAAAACATTTACAATTCATTTACAGGTAAAATTGAAATTATATTATTATATTTAGCCAATACACTAAGGATGTGTTTGGTTGACAGGTTTTGGTATAAGGTATGGGTATCAAAGTGATTGTTATTATTTGGTTGACATGTTTTTAGAATATTACTATGAGTTTGAAATACCCCATTAATTGAAAAACTCATACCCTTATTAAATAAGGGTTTCATTTCCCTTCCTCATTTCTTCCCCAACTATTAATAATCATTTTCATTGCACCCTACTCTCAAACATATAAAATATTTTCACCAAAACTCATTACCCTTACCAAGTATCCATACCGATTCCGATTCACATGTACGAACCAAACACACCCTAAATATACTATATTAAACTTTTATGTGTTCGATCAAACAATATTTTTTAGGCAAAAGGGGAATGATTAAATTTTATTACTATTAGTTTATATATTTTTTGTTTTAGTCTAATCATGTCATTAAATTGAATTTATAATTGTTTATAAAGTTTATTGTTTATGAGGATATTAATTATATTGATACAAGATATGATAAATATTCATGCAAGGTGAATTATATTATAGTAATAATAGTCGTATCAAAGTCAAATTTGCATATATTTTAGTAATTTGAAGGAATAAAATTGGTAAAAATTAAGAAAATTGTTAAATAATTGGTCATAGGAGTGGATCAGAGTTTACTTAGTACACACCTTTGAATAAGGGTTGCAAAGTTTCCTTGCCACCTAAAAAAAATGGTAAAAATTCATATCATAAATATAAATTTGATAATTAAGGATATTATTAAATAAAATTAAAAGTCAATAACAAAAATTAATAAAATCATTATAATTGAGGATCATTAATTCTGTAATTTAATCAATCGCAAACTACCGGGCTAGGATGTGAGGCGCATGGAGTGGGCGATTCCCCCTTTTTCTTACAAGAAATAGTGAAGTAATTAACTTCACTATTTCTAATTTCTATCTGTTGAGCATATATATAATAAATATAAATATAAATATAAATGTGCAATCTAACTATTACCTTAACCTTATAGTTGAGATGGAGCACATGCTTCAATTTTGGGTCAGAGCCAAGCCAATGCCAACGGTTATGGATTCGAATCTCCCCGTATCTCATATAATATTTAAACATAAATGGCAATCCAACATGCTTATGAAAGTTTTTTCATATTCTGGCCTACCGATTTAAATGTTTATATATATCTCTTGGGTATTCATCAATTTTATTTCATTGCGTTTATGATTGATTAAATTCATTATCAAATTGAGTTGTAACATTGATAGACAACTTGAAGAGTTGAACAACTATTTTATTAAAATTAACATTGAATTGTTTCTTTGTGTGCATGTCATACCTCAATCCAAATGACTCATTTTCAAATTTCAACTTTTAATAATGAAAAATTTATTTGCTTGAATCATATTTGTCCTGAATTTTAATTGGTGCATTTTTAAATATTTGATAGTTGACTTGAAAGAATTTTCACAAATACTGATAATTTTTTTTTCAACAATGAATTGAAGAATAGATTGTGTAATTAAATAGGAGATAATGCGATAATTAATTACATTTATTGAAAAATATTAGTCACGAATATGCACACTGTGCAAAATATCATGCCTAACAACTAAATGATGCCGTTAAAAATTAAATCTTAAAATTTAAGTAGTATTTTCAAATTTTGATAAAACAACACAGTTAATACCCAATATAGCTCTGGACTATAGTGATTTTACTAAAAAAAATAGTAGTTTTACTCAATTTAGTCCTAAATGACTTTTTGTGCTCAATTTAGTCATCGACTTTGATGATTTTACCCAATTTAGTCGTTTGTTAAAAATTTTGTTAGTGAGCGGTTAGAAATAAGGTCCTAATGGTAATTTCTCATCCTTTACCCTATTTGGATTCATTTTTTTCCCCTATTAAGATCCACGCAGAAATGTAAATCTTCATACCCAAATATTTATTTACTCTGTATTTATTTATTTAGGGTTGAAGTTATTTAGTACGAAACTTTGCATTTCTGCGTGAATGTTAATAAGGGGAATCATCCCAAATGGGATGAAGGATGAAAAATTACAATTAGCACCCTATTTCAAACAGTCAACTAATAGAATTCTTAACATAAGACTAAATTGTGTAAAACCATCAAAGTCGAAGACTAAATTGAGCACAAAAAGTCATTTAGGACTAAATTGAGTAAAACCACTATAGTCGAGGACTATATTGGATATTAACTCTAAAACAATATCAAAAGATCGAATTGCCACGTCAAACGAATAAACCAAGGTAATAACTTTGGTTATAATCATAATCTTATATTTGTGTTTGACTAAACTATTTATAAACCGATCTTATTATCCAAAGGATATAGTTTGGCGAAGTCGAAAAAATAATTAAGTTGTGAAAAAAAAAAAAAAAACCGAGAGAATAAATTCCAACTGCAATAATTAGTAAATATATATAATGCTTAATGAGCAATAGTTTTATTTTCCAAATTTAGGCTCTAAATTTTAAAACCTATTAATATTTGATAGTTATACACAACTACATATTATTTTCTCCTCAAACACTTTATTTGTGATATTCACATACTTATTCTGATCTAGTGCCTTACTGTAAACTAATTCTGCATACATACATACATACATACATACATACATACATATATATATATATATATATATACTTATTTAGAAATTAAAAATCACTTATTTAAAAATAACGTAAAATGTATGGCCATCGAGAATAAATGTAAAAGTAATATAAAATAAAAATGCAATCAATTAATTTTAAAAGATGTTTTAGATATAAAATGAGATAAATAAAACAAGACAGTTGAATACTTACAAATTTTCAACTACTATGTGCCATGCACCACGCTGGATGCGTTGGGGAATAACAATTAAGCAAGTATTTGGTTTATTATTTAATAATAATATGAACATATAACTTATTCAATGTACTCCGTAGTAAATTTAAAATACGGTAAATTATTTTTAAAGGAAAATGTGGTTTTAGGTCCCAGTTATGTTTAATATAATATTATAATATTTTTCAAAAAAAAATAAAAAATTTTGTCACGAAAAAAACCTGTAACTACTATTCGAGAGTGCGTGATGGGCTCCCTTATGCAATATATTGCTAGAAGCGACTTCATCCCATCCCACAGATCCTCCCCAAATTGCAAGTCAAATTGTACTGTATCACTTTGTCTCGAATGTCACATATAAGTGATATAACAATTTCAGTATTTCCCCGCTAACTCATAAACTACATTATAAAATAATATAACTCAAGTTTTTGCATGATAGTTTGAGAGCACAATACAATTGCAATCAATTAATGAATACATTGTAATTTGTAATTTCTAATTAAAACAATGCAATTACAATGATCAACAAATAATAATTTATGCTTTTTAAACCACTAAAAATAAAAGTGAGTTACAATTAACATTATTAATTACTTTTTTATTAATTACTTTTTTCCTATAAGTCATAGACGATCCATTTATATAGAAGAAATAAAATATGTCTTTTGGGTTGGGAATTCAACCTTTTAAGAGAAGGAATAAAATATTTCACACAAAATTACTTCCAACAGGATTTAAACTCCAGACATTAGTTAATGACTTTAATAATTATGCCAAGAGTCACTATTATCATGTTAGACAATTTTATTTTTTATTTTCGTTTAAAACACTAATTAAATAATACAATTACAAATTTAATTTCAAGACCCAATATACAAAACCATACATGATTATCCTCAATAACAAATTATATATATATATATATATATATATATATATATATATATATATATATATATATATATATATATATATATATAACATTCAATTTTTAATGTANATATATATATATATATATATATATATATATATATATATATATATATCTAACATTCAATTTTTAATGTAGATGACATCATATTAGGCAATTCTAATACTTCCTTCGTTCTATTTTATGTGTCAAATTTTTATAATATTAAATTTAATATTATTAGTATATAAAATTTATATATTTAAAAACTATATATATTAAAGTACGGTTAAACACAAAAAAAAAATTAAAAAATTAAAAAATTAAAAAAAAAATATTAAAAGAAATAAGTAAAGAATAAATATCAATGAATACTTGAATAGTAAATAAAATAAGTAAAATAAAATTAAAGTAATAAACAATTAGTCAGCTCCTCTCTCCTAATAAAAAACAGAAAAGTTGAAATAAAAAAGTTGTCCCTCTTCATATGATTGATTTTGTCGCCAACCTTTCATTTGCCACAAACGGCGTCCCTAGTGGGGTGCTCCAGGTACCTCTATGAAAACGCCAAACCTAAAACAATAAAGAATTGCTGAGTAAACCTCAAAAAAAATAGAAAGAAATATATAATATTTTTAAATGATTTGAAAATAATATTTTTGAAACCAAACTTATTAGGCTCGTCGGCGCAGCTGCATGTGGTAGCAACAATGTGAAATACAAAACTCTCAATCACGTACCTAACTACATCAACTACATCATTATATATATATATATATATATATATATATATATATATATATATATATATATATATATATATATATATATATATATATATATANAATTTTAATCAAATGCGGCTGTGTTATTAGGTGCGGTCGTGTGGCCCAAGATATGCCGCTGGATGGAGGTGATCTGACGGTGGAGGTTATATATTAGGATTTAGGAAGTTTAATTCGCGTAACTTAAGTGCGGCTTTATGGTAATTGTAAGTGGGAAGGTAATTTTAGAGTACAGAAAACACCAACAAACGTATTATTAAAACACGCCATTCAACATACTAAAATGCACCAGTTCTTAGATTAAAACACACCACTTAACCGCCACACACCAAATGCAACTACTCTCGCAAAAATCACCACCATGTGTATTAAAACACATCATTCTACGTTATAAAATGCACCACTGGACAAATTAAAACACACCATTCCCCACCATACCGAAATACACCACTCAATTCAAATGCACCAACAAAATTAAAACACACCATTATACGTTATAAAATCCACCACTGGACAAATTAAAACACACCATTCCCCATCATACCGAAACACACCACTCAATTCAAATGCACCAACAAAATTAAAACACACCATTATACGTTATAAAATGCACCAGTTCTCAGATTAAAACACACCACTTAACCACCACACACCAAATACATATACTATTGCGAATTACAACAATATTATCTCAAATATGAACCAGATTAATGTTGATAATGCACAGAGTATTGCGAATTACTCCATTCTAGCTCGTTTCTCTGTTGGAGTCGACCTATGCGTTTTGTTCAGAACGGAGCGCTCGTTGCTGGTGATGGAATCCCTTCTACACTCGTCTGGTGTTTGTTGCTCAGTGCTCGTCGACTTCAAGTCTTCGTCGTCGTCTGATCTGATCTGGTTTTGAAATTGTAGTGAATTGCCAACATTATCCTTCCCGTTCGCGTAGCTAAAGATCGGCGCGCGCCTATATTGTTTGGATTAATATGAAGCCTTAGATTATGGGATCTAATGGTGCAAATAAGGCCATACAGCCGCACGGGGGAGACTGGCCGCATCTGATGGGGACTCATATATATATATATATATATATATATATATATATATATATATATATAGTCATGATCAGGTGCGGCCGTGCGGTTCACACCAATCAATGTTACGAAATACACCACTCAATGTTAAGAAACACACCACACAAATATGTGTTGTGGTGTGTTTCTTAACATTGTGGTGTGTTTTTTAACATTGAATAATGTATTACGTAACATTGAGTGGTGTGTGACCGCATGACCGCACGGGAGAGCACGGCCACACCTGAAATTATATATATATATATATATATATATATATATATATATATAAAATCTAGTGTATTATCATGTCATGCCAATATTAATATCGTTCTGTCATATATTTTTTTTAAAAAAAATAAAATTGAACCTTGGTCACTTAAATAATTTACGAATTTTTCAACCACGTACTACACCATACTAGTAATTTGTCAATATATTTAACTGAAAATCCTCTAAAATGTATTAAAAAAAAAAAGAAGAAGAATTACAATTTTTTTTTGGCCGGAGGCGATATTGACTCTTTGTGCTTCAGTAGGTTGAGAAAGTATTTATAAACAGATACTGCATTGTAACAGAGTCAGTAGTACTCAAAAAAAAATTCTTTTTGAGTAGCAGTGACTCTATTACACTGTATTTGTTCATATAAACTTTCTCAACCTATTAATGCATAAGGAATCAATACTTTCATTGTGGTTTGAACCTGGGAGGGAGATGCCACAGAGTTGTCATTGAGCTAGCTACAAAAAGTATTGAAGTTGATTTTATCAAAGTTGACAAAATTATATCAAAAGTTGTTATTTATGTTAAAGTAATAATTAATAAATGAATAACAATAATAATAGTAACTTTAGAAATAAGAGTCACACTTGTGTGAGATAGTCTCACAGATAAAGAATGGGGTCAGTCAATATAAAATGTAATACTTATACTTAAAAATGTAATACTAATTAGGAATAAAGTGTTTGTTATTTATAAAGAAAAATGTAATACTTTTGAATTAAAATGTAAAAGTATTATATTTTTCTATATAAGTAATAAACATATTATTCCTTATTAGTATTACATTTTCCCGTATAAGTAGTATTAGATATTTACATTTGATCTTGACCCGACCCGTCTCACATATAAAGATCATTGAGATGATCTCACACAAGTTTTTGCCTAGAAGTAAATATATGTATCTAAAATTAAATTCTTTTATTCATAAAAGAACTATTTCTTTTCAAAATTTTTGTTATTATTTATATGAGATAATATTTCAACGACACTAACTGCTCTAATATTATGCATTTAATACGATTATATGCATAAAAACTAAATCATATTAAAGGCATAAAATATAACCAAATATTCATACTTAAAATGAGCACTATAATAGAATTATAATCTACACTCATAATTCGATTACAAAAATCTACTTCCTTAATAAAGTAAAATGAATTTATAATTTATTGCTATTATATCTAGCTAATTATTATCTTTAATTATAAAGTTTAAATTTTATTTTTACCATATTAGAAATCTAATAATAAATGAATTCATAGTAACCTTAATTAAAAAATTGTCATATAATACCTTTTGACTATCTAGGTCAAATGTAATATATAAATCTAAGTCAACTTTTAATACACAAATTTAAGTCAAATTAATTATCTAAATTAGAAAAAATTTAATTCAAATTTTGAGTGGCAAAAGATCACTACCCGAGGGTATGCACAGAAAGTGAAATAACAATCAAAATCATCATAACATGCTTATCAAAAAATCAGAAAATATCGACTGATTATGGATATAAATTATAATATGTAAAATGTTAATCTAGATTATCTATATTAAATATATATAAATTTTTACATTATCTATTTTAAATTTAAGTTAATTTTTACTTTAATTAGCATTTTGTGCTTTTAAAAAAAAATTATTGTTTTTATTCTCTAACCAAGTGTCAAGTGACAATATTTATATTTATCGTTTTTTTTTTATGTCTGTTATTATACTTCCTTACTAAAATATAGTAGAATGAAAAATTAATTTAAAATTATTTTAAAGTTTAAATATTGTTTTACCATTTTAAAAATTTAATAGTAAAAGAAGTTAGTATGTAGTAACTTTAGTTTAAAAAATTTGCCTGACAATATGTACTAATTATATATATCAAATATAATAATATATCTAAGTCAAATTTTAATACAAAAATTTAAGTCAAATTATAATAATAAATCTAAGTCAAATTATAAATTTTAATACAAAAATTGAAGTCAAACTATAAAAAAGCAAATGCAAGATTTTGTTTTCCCTTTAACTTCATCAAAATAAAAAATAAAAAATCTAGGGCCTCTCCCAACATTGGGCCTAGGGCGGGTGCCCAGCTCGCCTGCCATAAGGAACGACAGTTGTTATACAATTGACCATGTTTCACACAGTGCTATGTAGACAATGATCGTCGAATAAAAATGTAGTAAAATTAACGGTGTGTTTGAAAATCCGAAAAATAATTTTTTGAAATCATTTTTCGGGTTTTCAGTGTTTGGATGTGCCTGAAAAATCAAGTCAAGGAAATAATTTTCCGTTGACATAGGAAAATAGGGTTGCTTTGGAGAAAAATGAATTCCGTTAAAATTTGGCGGAAGTCATTTTCCACAGACGACCAATCACAACCTAGCCTGCTTCTTTACACCCAACAAACTTGTCGATACAATCCAAGTCTTGTTCGATCTTGATGCCTGGATACACCGGTTTCCACTGGGAAACCATAGGCCTAGTTTCCACCGGGAAACCAGAGTACTGCTCCATTATCCCGGCAGAAACTAGTATTTACTGGTTTCTACCGGCAACCAAAGGTTTTTTTAATAAATAATATTATTTTTAATATTATTATAAATATTTTTATATTCTAAAGAAAACAATTAAAATGTTTGATTATATAATTCTACTCATTTTTCATAAATTGAACCAAACACACCAAGACAGTTTTCTGCAGTGCAATCAAACACTGAAAATGAAACTATTTTCTGGAAAATGATTCATTTTTCAGAAGTCATTTTTCTGGTTTCTAAACGTACCTTAAAATGATACTTCAGTGTATCTATAATGAAACTATTGTGTGTGAAAATGAAACTAAAAAACAGAGCTCATCATTCAATAACGTAAATTGTCAAATGAAAATATAGTATAATTAAAATGATATTTTAGCGTTGCTATAATGAAACTAGTATGTTTGGAAAATGAAACTAAAATCCAGAGCTATACAATAACATATATTGTCAAATGAATATGAAATGTAATTAAAATAATACTTTAGCATTATTGTAATTGAACTAGTGTGTGTAGAAATTGAAACAAAAAAATTGATCTCATGCAATAATGTATATTGTCAAATGAAACTATAGTAGAATTAAAATGATACTTTAGTATTGTTATAATGAAATTAGTGCACGTGGAAAATAAAACTAAAAAACATAGCAATATTGTCAAATAAAATTGAAATGTAGTTAGAATAATACATGATTAATGATTCATGCTGCTACATGGACCATGGTCCACAATAAAATTTTATTGCACAGGGCCAACCCTACAAATTATACCGTGGATCATGGTACAAAACGGTGTTGTTTCTTTTAAAGAAAAGAAACGGCACCCGTCTGGGCTGTTCCGCACCGTTCTGCGTAAAGTAGCTCTATTTGTATAACATATTCAATTTCATTTTATATACACTACAGTTTCATATCAATATAACTACAATTTTATTTCGATATAACTACAATTTCATTCGACATTATACACTCAAATATGTGAAATTGTTATTTAGTTTCATTTATATATACTGCAGTTTTATTTCAACACAACTACAGTTTCATTTCAATTTAATTACAGTTTCATTTGATATTTGATAATATAAAAACAATATATGAGACAATTTCATTTTAGATACACTGTAGTTAGCACACTAAAAATATAGGCTCTGTTAAGATGTAATGACAGTTGTTTCTTTAACAACGCCATTTTATGACCATGGTCCACAATATAACGACTAGCCTGCTCACTTCTCGTCGGTCCACAATATAACAACTAGCCTGCTCACTTCTCGTTGCTCCGTGGCCGTCGCTTTGGCAACACCCAACTGTAGAAGTATGTTCAGTTTGTATGGTTATTTGTATAATTGTATCAGTTTCTATTTTTAATTTGCTTTTAATATATATATTTTTACCTTGATTTCTATATATTGTACTAAAACCACTTTCTTGGACAATCTAATTTGCCTATGGACAAATTGGGCAATCTATCTTTTTCATTTGGTTTTTTTTTTTTTAAATACTATTGACCTTATACTTTTCCCAACCTACTGAAGGTCAACAAAGTCAACATTACCCTCATTGAGACTCGAACCCATGACCTCCCACTTGGGAGAATCACTTTATGCCGCTTAACCACAAGGCCTTTGGCTTTTCATTTGGTTTTTAATTTTTATATATTTGTGATTAGGTGAAACATGAATATGGGATTGTGTTTAACAAGGAAAAATTCTACCTGGTTTCTGGCGGCAAATTTTAATATGTATCTTGGTCCAAATACATTGCAATGCAGACTATAGATAAATGTTTATTCAATTTTTAGTATGTAAAAATCTTCAATTTTAAAATATTCAATCTAAAAATTAGCAAATTATATCCGATCATGGTCTATCTATATCTTGCATTGTAGACCGTAGTCCAAAATAACATTTAGATTATGTATCTGTAATTAATATATTTAATACCCGCAGTTAACATTTTATGTGCCTAAAAATGAATTGAAGCCACACATAACATGTTAACTACATACACATAACATGGTAGAGTGATTGGTTTATGGTACATGAGGGTAATGTTAAATGGCCGGGCTCAAGACAAGTACATGTGACATTCACAAATTATATTGGCCACAATCAATCCTATTTCAAATTATATATTTTCATCAACTAATAACAAATTATGTACATGTTCAAACGTTATTCTAAATTTATTGTTTATAATATGAGAATTGCATATAAATAAATAAAACTGTACATAACAATCATTATACTGTGGACCATGGATCATGGTTGATACTGCAGTTGTGTTGAACTGATACTGTAGTTGTGTTGAACGGATACTGCAGTTGTGTTGAAAGGGAACTGCAGTTGCGCGGAACAGAGACGTTCATCCGTCTAGAACTGCAGTTGTGTTGAACTGATATTGCAGCTGTGTTGAACGGATACTGCAGTTGTGTTGAAAGGATACTGTAGTTGTGTTGAACAGATGAACAGTCTCTGTTCCGCGCAACTGTAGTTTCCTTTCAACACAACTGCAGTATCTTTTCAGCACAACTGTACTATCCGTTCAACACAACTGCAGTATTAGCCATGATCATGGCCACAATATAATTTGCACCTGACTCATGATATAACGAACTTGTAGTATTTTATCAAATTAAATGGACAAGTATCTTACACGTTGCCATTCTAAATTCCACGCATGCACCTACTTGCAAATTGAAATGGTACGGTGAAGATGGCAATTGGGCTACCCTTCTTGTGCCAGTAGGAATCAACATTAGCCACACATCTTCACTTCTGAATAAATTTTGGGATGAAATTAAAGTTTATTAGTTTATGAGTTGTTCACTATGTAGCTCTTTTAATGAATTTGTACAATTAAGTCTAGTTTGGTATTAAAGTCACACCTTAGCGAGTTAGTTAATTGTCAATCTGCAAAATAAATGATGTGATAATAATTTATTCACCGAATCTTAACTTTTGTTATATGCTCCATATATAGTTAGGGTTCCCTGACATATGGGTTAAGAATGATTTTCAATTGTTGTATACGCAACGCAACTTAGTACTTTAGTGAATTTATTTTTTAGTTTTTTTATTTTTTTAAAATTTTTTATTTTACTATAAAAATGATTTATTTCTCCCGTTACTAAACACACCCTAATAACTCTCTTAAATAGTTAGTATCAAAACTTTTCTTTCGCCATCTCAAATAAATCAAGGATTTTATTTTTTATTTTCTAATTTTTTTTATGACCACTAAAGCTACTCTTTTAATGTAACAAAGAATAATTGCCTTACTCTTGACCTGAAATTTTTCAAAATTTGAATTTTTATGTAATATATTAAGTGCACCTTATTATATCTTTTCTAGTTAACCACATATTGTTGTTAGAGGTGTTGATTTAAGCACAACCTACAATGGTTAAAGGTCAAATCAATACTTTTTGCTATTTTAAATCAAATACTAATGTCATGGTATTTAAAACCTATCTTAAATATATACTTATATGATGAAACTTTTCATTAGAAATTTGGACAAAAACTCATTTTTTTTAATTAACCACTAAAATTGCTTGGCTAATTTTTAACTAAGAATAATTATTTTATACATCAACCACTCATACTTTTCCAGGTTTTAAAATTTTTGCTTAAAATATTAAACGTGTGCTCTTTATCTTTATCTTTTTTTTTTAAAAATAAATGATTGCACGCGTTCTCTTTTAATGTGGCATCAATAATAATAATAATAATAATAATAATAATAATAATAATAATAATCTATTTGAATACTAATAATAATCTATTTCATATTAGTATATAATGGTCCTGTTTGGTAAATAATCAGCCTATCAGCCAATTTTGACTTATTTGACCACTATTAGTTGTTTGGTTAATAAGCTTTTTGTAACTCCAAAATACTAAAATTCAAAAGGCTACTCAAAGCAGACTTTTCAATTAGCTTTTTGAGAAAAGAAATTATACAAAACAGCTGATGCTAATAGCTAATTTTACTAAACAACTTTCTACAATCAGTCAATGTTATTAACAAATCATACCTTCTAACCCAAACAGCCAACCCAATCAGCTAATAGTCATTTACCAAACAGGGCCAATATGAACTATTTATCCCAAGAGTTCTTGAAAAAGTCATTCCCTTAAACTATAGCAACTTAGCTTCTTAGCTATTGTCAAATATAATATTAATTGAATTTTCTTTAATTTTGTAGAGAGCCAACTAGGAGCGCAACTATCTTTGCCTTCAGGCGTTGCGAGAGACGGAAGTCGTGGCAATATTTTTTTGTGTGACTGTACGTTTTCTGATTTTAAGCTAACAAAGGACCACAACGATATAAATCAACCTAGTTTGCTCATGCATTGTTGGTCACTTTAAACCAAGAAAGTCAATATGTTGCTTGTACTGAGAGTCAAAAATACCCTAAATTACACATGAAGGGCCATTGTTGAAAATATTGCTAGGCGCTCCTTGGACGCTCAGGGAGCACCTAGCGCCCGTGTATTTTTTTTATTTTTTATTTTTTAAAATTTATATAAAATTTTTAATTTTTAAAGACTAATAATTATAAACTATTTAATACTTTAATAGTTAATACTAAAATATTAAATATTAACCTAAAAAAAATCTAGAGTTTAAACAATTTAGGGTTATTTCGCTCAAAACAATGTTGTTTTGGGTGAAACAACTCATTAAAAAAAAAAAAGAACAATAGCTAATCGGCCAACTAAGCGGCCTAGTTGATGCCTAAGAGGTCTAGGCAGCTTAGTTGGCCGCCTAGACCACCAATTATGGTGATACCCTAGGCAGTCGGTCGGCGCCTAACGCCTAAGCGGAAATTTTGCAACACTTATGAAGGCTCGACCAAGAGGTATTGACAATAATTGAACTCGTGACTTTCTAGTACAAAAGTCATGTTTCACCCGCTCAGTTACCCCTTTCGGGGCAATTTATTTCTAAATTACATAGACACTATCTGGGACACAATGAATTCAATTAAAACATTATATTTGTTACAATAATGAAGTGATGCCACTTAATTAAATTTGGCAATATGAGGCGTAGATCTGAATCATTTGGATAATTATTTGTGCTTAATTATGGAAGTTTTAGTCCGAGTAGTTGCATAATAATGGTGTATAAAACTATAAATTGAAGTCAAAAGCATAACACAGCTATACTATTCCATTATTTGTCATCATTTCATTTATTATATATTCTTACATGGTTCGTAGTTTTGTAAATATACTAATGGGGTCAACTCCCATCTCCATCCATACATGTCACTTATGACATCAACAACCATTCCCATAATAAAATTTATACATGATTGGGATCATAATAGTGGAGAGATCAGACCCGAAGAAGATATCATCAGTCCACTATCGTGAACTCCGTTGAGTTTATGGCACACTTAATTGATCTTTTTTGAGAATAGTTATATATTAGAAGAGAGATAATGGAAAATTGAGCACTCGGATCCGCTGGTTCCTACTGAGGAATTCACATTTTAATACTTCATTTTTTTTTGAGTTCTACTGACTCTGTTAGAGAGTAGTATCTCTGTTCATAGCTACTCTTGAAAGCACAAAGAATCCACTGAGGCTCGAACCCACTCCCTTCCACATGGGAGTGTACACCGGATGCCGCTTGACCACAAGGCCTTTGGTTGAACTTTATTAGTAATTACCTTTTTCTTTTGTACTTTGAATACAATTAGATTTAATAAATTTATAAACATTGACATTCAACAAATTTTCCCTCTGGATTACTTGCTATTCTTTTGTACATATTTAAGAACTATATTACATGTTAACTTAATACAAAAAGTAAATTTAAAATTATAAAAAAAATGTTTAAAAATAAATAAAAATATTATTTAGGTTAATAATAAATAAGACAAATAAAATAAAACAACTTGAATTTTTTTTGTTTTTTTTTTTAAATACTCTTCACCTCATGGACAAATGTTTTCAACTTTTCATATGTGTACTAGGGATGTTTGATGACACAATTGTAACCTCTCATGTTATTGAGTTTTTCTCACTTTTGGTCCCACGACTATTAAATCATTTTTACATCTAATCTCCGATTATTAATTTTTTCATATTTGGTCCTACAACCTTTAAAATCTGTCCACATTTTGTTCTCTGATCTTATTTTTAGTCACCGGTGATCAAATTTTTTCGTTAAAATATGTCATAGAAAATAACAATTTTATTTTTCAAGATAGGTCAATTAACTATTATGCACTCATGTTCAATAAAACAGAGATACAAATTTAGTCACTAGTGACTAGAAATTAAGCTGGAAGACCAAATGTGACAATGTTTTAAAAATCATAGGACCAAATGTAGAATACTTAATAGTCGATAATCAAATGTAAAAAAAAAAGAAAAAGAGAAAAAAAGAAGTAATAGTCGGTAATCAAATGCAAAAATGATCTAATATTCGTGTAACCAAAAATGAAAAAAGCTCATATTTAAATTTAAATTACATACCGTTTCAACTTTTTAGAATTGAATAAAAATCTCCAAGGATTGCAATCATTCAATTTGAAAATTCTCTAAGAAATAATCTATTTTCAAAACGAATTAAGTTTTGAAAACCTGTTTTCTAAGTTTACCTAAAAAACATAAATTGTCTTTTGAATTTGATTCTCCACATAGTGAAAAAATCTCAACTGTCAACCAAGTTAACATCATAGGCAGCACCACCACACACTATGTAATTAATTAAGTTAATATTGTAGACAGCACCTCAGACTAGGTAACATATGTATTTGATTAGTTTTAATAGTCTATCTAACAATTCCTAGCCTTAAGTAAAAAAATGAAAACAATATACTCAAATTACTCGATCACTGGGCGAGCGCCCAATTAGCGCCTAACACCTACTGCAACATTGACTGTCAACCAAGTTAACATTGTAGGCATCACCTCACACTATGTAATTAATTACGTTGTCACATATTCCAACTTTTGCTTTATGTATTTTGAATTTTTTTTTTCCTCTTCTCCCAAACTTCATCCCTGTAACTAGTTGAGCTACCCGTGCGGCCTATTTTGAATTTTTCTAACACTTGATCTTCACAATATATACATCAAGACTTGAAAAACTATCAATGAAGATAATAAAATAACGCCAGCCTTCTCCAATGATATTGTTCTGCAAATCACCTATACATTGCCAATTTGCCATGCACTTGTTCATCTCAACAAGCAGACAGAATTAGTTACTTTATTGATACTATTTAATTTATTCATACATAACACCTTATCCAATTTGAGAGCCAAATCAAAATGTGAAGATGGAAACGATGAAGTTGACAAAAAGCACACACCTTTGGGTGTTCTAATAACATAATTTACAAGCAAGATCAACCTAACACACTAAGCATCTTGCGGCGAGCCAAATTCTAATGGCGGTTTCCATGCTCACCTCACGAACGGTATCAATAGGTACTCAGCGTAGAAGAGCTGCAACATCCCACGAAGAAACAATAGCGTCGAATCAAACAAAAATAGTTATTATGAAGCTCTGAATTAATAGTATGCAACATATGTGGCTATGCAACATAGACAATATTGCAGGGAGAATACATAAAATGGGGTTTTCAAATGTACAGGCATGGCATGCATATCTGGTAAGTATTATGACAACCTTTCCATATAGGTAATAATAATACAGCACTTCATCCTAATCTGGCTAATCATGCTAGTCTTTTTTTTTATTTTTTTGGTGATGAGGGAAACCCGCAATCACTACTCGAGGGTATGCAGTATGCACCGGATAAATCCTAGCCAAAAAAGAACCATAAGGAAGTAAACCAACCTATATTGTCTATAGCTGACCGGCTCAAACCAAGAAGGCCAATAGGCCGCTCCCACTAGGAGTCGAACTTGGAACCTTATGGTTACCAAACCACCAACTTGGCTAGGGTTGCTCCTATGTTAGTCTTTTTGTGTCTATGCAAATATTACCTTCCATATGAACATGTAGAAGGATGTGATTTCTTCTTTTCTGCTGAAGTCAATTGATCTAGCCCGAGTCCAAAGTATCGAGGCCAAGGCAGCATGACCAATAATCTAAAACTCAGACACACAATATTATTAGTCATATATAGCAGTAATATTATTTTAATACAAATTGAACACTCTCATTTACACTCCATTGTATCTTAGCCACACACCAAACGATTCAATTTGTGTTAATTGTTAAAGAATCAGTACCGTCAAATATTTGCTCCAGGTACAGGAGGAGGATGCTCCAACCAATATGGCAACCAGGTAAGCCATTTGAAGTAGTGAAATACAAATCCAGAAGACCTGCAAATAATCAGACGTATAACATGATCTAGGATTCAGATCATGAGTCAAATTACTATATAGATTTGTTACTTACCCTTTCTTGGCCCATTCGAACAGTAAAAGATCGAATTCCGAAGATCTTGTCACCAGCAATATCAGGAATGTCCTACGTTATCAAGTGAAAACGGGATACAATTTATACAATATTGGTATGTGGAAAATAAGCCTAGTAAACTGAGAAACATATCCCTATTACGTAAAGCAAATGCTTTTATGATCCATCTTTATTAACTCTAAATAATCCAAAATCACCTACAACTTCCATATGGAATATTGGTTTAAATAAGCTAAAGTGTATTGCACAATTTGTACTCTGTAACTGATAGTCCTTACCTACCATGTATACAGTGGATTTTATAATCTATAAAACCAATAATCTAATTTAATAAGCTTTAGCAAATTGGCTATTTTAGTTTATATCCATAAATAGTTTTTGCATGTGAGGAGCCACTTAATTTGATGGTTTTAAATCATCATTTCTAGTTTATGTCTGGTTATATTTACAGTAAAACCTCATTTCTTCGAGCATCACAAGAGTGCAAATCTGAAAAGTCTCCATTCTAATCGAGAGCTTCCAGCATGTTTAAAGTAGGGCTGATAGATTACTGCATGAACTAATTAAATATGCACTACAAATCTACAATGTAGCATTCCTTCCGAGACAAAAATGAACTGTAGCAATATAATAACATTCCTAAGTAATCTGCTGTGCCATTAAGAATTAAGATTAGCCAAAAGAGGTGAAGGAACTATTACCTTAAATAATGCAATAACAACCGAGAAGAAGCTCATGAATGCTGTTGCAAACATTACAGGTTTCGAAAAGGCAACCGGTCTTCCATACACATGAGTCTAGAAATTGAAACAAGATCAATTTAATGATAAAACGGAGATGACATGGACAAAAAGAGAATCTTATTAGGTCAACAAGGAAACATTTCATCCAATGCTGGTCAAATATGAGTGAGTATAAACAAAAGTATACAAAATACAATGATTCAGGTTTAGCAAGAATGTAATATTTTAGGGATTTCAGCAACCACCTGTTTATCCCTTTTCGAATTTTTTGTACTGCTAGGGATGAGCATGGGTTGAGGGTGGGCCAAAGTTTATTACATCTACCACTTAACACCCTCTTATAATTTTACCACCCACCTTGCAATGGGTAGACATTTTAAAAGCAAATAAATATCTATCAAAGTTCTAAATAAATTTAATCCCTCAAAAACTTTAAAAAGTAAAAACAATCCATTGCATTTTCAGTTTGTAATCATTAACTTTTCCTAAATTTCTCCCAATTTAAAATTTTCATTACTCTGAAATAAATAAATAACTAGAATAATTAATTGTAGAGATGCAATATGTAACATTATCTAAGAGAGTTTTGGAAGCAATTACACAATGGGGTAAAGTTTGACTGAACCTCTCAAACTTTTAATGGAGAGGGTGCAATCAAGTACCCCAACTTAACAAGACCAAACTCTAAGAGAGTTCTAGGACCAATTACACAAAGGGATAAAGGCAGAATTTTAATGAAGGAGCACCTCAACTTAATGGTATTGCAATTAATAGTTTAAATTCTTTATTTGTTTCAATTAAGTGTATATTATAACTTTTGTCTTTTTAAATACAATAAAATCCTATATGCAGCTATGCCTATTACAAATAATGTAAAAAATAAAATAAAATAAACATGAGTAGTTTTGGGTTAGACAAAGAGCATGAGGTACTCAAATCTCAACATTAGGGACTATCAAGATAGGATCTTTATTTGATGTGTTAGCAAGACTTCGAATGCAGAAAGAAGTGATATTGTGCAAGAAATTATGTCTGAAACAACCGTGCTTATAAGTTATATCACAAAAATGACAAGCTTGCTATACCGCCTCAGTTTCAGTGTTTAACAGTCAATCTAACAGCTGGAGTGATATACACTTATTTTCATGACTCATTAAGAGCTTGCCACGTTCATCTAAAGATTAAAATGTCATCGCATACTTGGTCTTCTTTAGCAACCTTCCCCAGATAAATAATCCCACTGCACGTCTTCTTCTCAACAATAGGTCATTGACTTGAGAGCCGCCAATTATCATGTGATGGAAAATTCAGATATTCTGTCAACATATACCCTTCTAGAAAAAACCTACTAGATCTAGCTTATGGGTCAAGGACCACAATGTTAGGTAAAGGTAACACCATTGCAACTTCATACTTACCTCAATTCTCAATCTTGTGTTTACCATATTACCCTTTCAATTTACTCTCCATTACTTTTCAAGCTGCCACCCTTAACTAGAAGGGGCGGGCGCAAAAACCCCTATCAGAGAAAGCCATTGTGCACTAGCCCTAAATTGTTGAGTTTATTTCTCTTAATTATTATTAGTTTTTATCAAACTCTAGATCTTTTAATGAGGAAGACTATTGACAAGGAAAAAATATTCAGCAGACTATATCTGTTGCATGAGATAAGTACTCCTGCAATGGTCATCCATCTTTACTCACCTTAAAGAAGATTTGTCCAAGTTTAATGTCTATTTGATTTGCTATGTAGATCTTGTAACTTTACAAAATGCCATCTATGACTCTAATGCTAATAAGCATTGTGTACATAGGCTACCTATAGGTACCATCTTAATTATAGCAATACAATATAGGTGATAGCCGATAGGGAACTCAAGGGATAGACAGTGAAGCATAAATATCAGCTCATATATAGTTCTTATTTATACAGGTGATACCCGATAGGGAACCAGTTGGTCATTTCGGTTCCGACATCATCTATAACAAGCTGCACATTTTCAACATCTATGCTCCAACTTGAGGGGGAACGTTGAACATATATCATAATAGGTGCTAGGGCTTTTGTATATACGGTAATACCATAGGTCTATTCATGTATATATACAGGTACCAAGGTACATAGCCTCATGAAATACAAGAAATCCCTCTCTGCATCTCAAATAACAAACCCAAACCCTCCTCGTATATATGTAAATAAATGTAAAATTATAGATTTCAAAATTGGAGGGGAAAAGGATAAAAATCGGTCCAAAGGAAATGATACTTGAGAAAAACTTACCTGTATATGCAAATAGAATGCTATCTGAACAATGACGGCTCGCACAGCAAGGATGCACATTGCAGCAACCAAAGCGAATCTCTTCCACCTGAGGAGAGGTAGCTGCAGAAGTAGAAACAATTTTATAAGACAAATACTAAGAACCATCACAATGACATCCCACACAAAATTGAAAATACACAAAGACGCATACTTTTCATTCACATAGTTTGTAGTTAGAACTGAAAATATTTAAATAAACCAGTATGCAACCTAATCATCTAATTAAAACCAGAATTCCTCATATTTATCATTCATGCATGTATTACTTAATATAATAAAGAAAAAACTAAAACTCATTGGAAGTATCATCATATATTATGGCAAAGAAAAAATATTCATTTGCATTTTCATCAAAGTACAGCATGAAAATAATAATAATAATAATAATAATAATAATAATAACAATAATAATAATAATAGTAGTAGTAATAGTAATAATAATAATAATTGAGGGGAGAACAGATTAAATGAACAAACTTTTGCTGCGTGTAGGGCTGGTATTCTGTTCATTCCTTAACCTAAATCCTCCATATCTTTAGTCAATGAAGATCACAATAAAGAAATAACCCAGCAAAACGTTAGGACACCATAACAAGGTAGAAGCCTCAGCCCTCACATACTGTGCTCTGTTTTTATTGGTCAGAAAATCATTCAAACTGGAGCAGTGCAATAGATTTCACAGGCTGGTGCAAGGTTGTACCATAATTTTCTCAGTAACAGTTCCCACTTTTTAAAGAATTAACAATTGAAAGATAATTATTTAAGCTCTTATGTTTCATCTAGACCAGAAATTATTGAGTCCACAAGCAGAACTCAAAACTTAAGTCACCCCACAAGAAACTCTCTTGAAACAATGTTTAAACACATGAAGACCAATGAATTATCGCTTTGCAGCCAGCATACTCGTGCCTGACTTGGTCAGACCGTATCCTTAGAGTAACATTTAATAAGGTTTTAATAAAACCATTGAAGACCACTTCAAAATAATCTTATGAAGACCTCAAGCAAAATTATCAATAAGCTTCAATCCTCATGTTAAAGAAGAAATAAAGTCCAATGCAATGTTCAATGCAGACATATAAAACCTAGAACAATATGAATAAAGAAGAAAAATATAGTCTTCATTAGATATGTTGCAAATTTAATTAAATAAGCCTTTATCAAGGCACATACTAGCGGAGGACTCACAGAAACAATGGTTAGCAAAATAAAAAATAAGGAAATGAAGTTGATCTTACATCGATTGAATAGGCAGTTCCAAGTCCAAAGCTGATGAAAAGAGCCCAAAACAACGGCCAAGAACCAACAACACTTGCAAGCCAAAAACTCTGAGAACATGAATTAATTTGAAATATTAATTTTTAATGAATTTGAATTTGCTGATGTTAAATTTACTGTGGATACTTGAATTACTAGCCATTGACAATACATGGTTCCTGCCCAGAATCTTTATAAATGGAGTCTCACTGAACTTTTAGAATTACTAAAGAACTTAGCACTAACACCAAACTTCTGAGTTACACTACAAGCACGAGTCAGAAGTCAGAACTACAACATTGTAGAGAACTAGATAGATATCTTATTACCATAACAGCAAAAGATGAAACAATCATTATGCCAGTTTTCACCGAATATTCGCCTGATGCTAATGGAAGATATGGTTTGTTCACCTGAAAGAAGAATAGGTTCAGACTTCAAATGCACTAGCAGGAAAAAAATTAGACTGGTAAAAGAAGAACAATTGAATTAGATGAAATCCCAGAGTAAAATTAGAGGATTAAAATCATTCAAAGAATAATATATCAAAGGCACCCAACCAAGGTACCAAGGTCCAAGCTAGCACACAACCAAGGGACCAGCACAGGTCCTTCAGGATATTTGAACATTATTGTTGGAGAATTGTGAATCCTAGTCTACAAGACCGATAGGATGGCTCCTAAAATTCTACATTCTTTGAACCTCAGTAAGTCTAACATGTCTCCAATGGCAATAATCATTCATGCCTCGCATTTAGTAAACAGTTTAAAAGCCACAATCATGCATGACTAACATATATTCTTAAATTATTTTAGCTTTAATAGCAAGGTTATGTTCCGGATTACCGGATGAACTTCATCCACTTAAAGGTGTTCCCTGGAGAATGTTGGGGACTATAAAATCTATTGGAAAGTAGAACTGATAGTTAAGCTAGAAATAGATTAGTTTCTACTGTGAACTAGTCTAGATGCACAAACTTCAGCTAGTTTTGTGTGTTCAAAAATTAACCATAATGTGAAAAGGTAAAAGATGAAAAAGAATCAACCTAAAGAACTTCCTACTGATCATCCATTATGAAGTGGTGAAGTGGCATAACTCCTAAAAGATCAACCAAATGTGCATTTATACATGAATGCCATTAAACAAAGTTGAGAATTGTCATACAAAACCATTGCATACAGAGCTTATAAAGAGGCCACGAAATACGAATCTGAGATGATAATTGTCATACCTTGTCTATTTCAATATCAGACAACTGATTCAAACCAACTATGTATATATTCATAAAGAGGGCAGCAACAATGGCCTGCATTAAAAGTTAAAACAGTTCAATGCGCAAATTGTAAAACCAAGTACAGAACTCTGTTGACTCAAGAAACACATGAAGCTGACCTCAAGCATCCCAGTGAAAAATAATGGAGAAATATCTGAGAGCCTCTCAACTGCAAGAAGAGAAACTGAAAGTATGCTCAGTGCCTGCTCACAGAAAAGGATAGTATAAGTGCATGCTTTTCAACATTAAACCAATGGAAGACTTCCCATGTGTATTGTCCACAATTAATGAAGTGATCAGGAATTTTGAAACCTGCACTGGATTATTGAGAAATTCTATTGCACAGACATATCAGAGTACATTTCACTGAAAATGGGCAAACAGATGATTATTATATAAAACTACTTTGGACCTTTAAGTTGTTGAAACTTTCATTATGATCTTGTCTTTGCAGGCATGACAGTGATATGAATAAATAAAACCTAAAAAGTAGCAATTCAAATAAATAATGTACTGACGGTACTACAAATACACACGCAATCATGAAATTGAGTTCTACATAAGATTAATTACCCAAAGTTTATGAACATAACTGTTCCTATAACCGTATGAGGCCGCGAAAATCTGTAGAAAGCATCTAAAACCCCCTGAACTGACTTTAAAGGGCTGTTGGATGGCTCGGATTCAAGAGGATGGTCTGAAGCTGCATTCACCGAAAACCCTGCTCTATGTCTTAAGTTAATAATACTTCCATCACTGCTTCCAACATGCTCTAGTGTCGCTAATGGTCTCTGCAATCGCATGGGCAACGGCCAGGACTTTTCTCCGCCATTCAATGCTTTGCACTTTGAAACTTGTGTTGTTTGATGTGAATCTATGGGTATCAATTAAGACTGAATACATTATAAACACTGTAATTGAAAAATAACAGCATATAAAAGTGAAATAGATCAACCAAAATAGAAGTACAAAATTCCAACAAATCAAGGAGCTTAGGGAAGCATATATATATAATAGGCAGCATGAGAGCAAGACTTTATTTCCAGATTAAACGTCAAGGGAGTCAGATATATGAGATTGGTCAAGTCCACCTCATACTCCTCAGACCACCCACTCTTTTGACCTACCACTATAGCATACACCCTATATAAAGCAAGCCTAAAAGGCCCCAAAACAATCAGAAAGCAGGAAGCCACAACAAGCTCAATACAGTATACTTCTTGTATTTATATGATAACAGTGGTTAACATGGAGATTTGTAATCAGCCCATGATGTTTTTAACCGAAGTAAAAAAATTAAAAAAAAAATATTTATGTCATTATTTCCTTTCTTTAACTGCACACTACACTCATACTTTATCAAACCAAACACTCAAAAATCTCCACACAGTTAATCTGCAAAAGCTCCGTCAAAGTGCCCCTTTTCACCACCATTCGCAAAAGAGAAATAACGGAATAGTTTGTGTTCTCACTTGAATCCTAAGTGAATTATATATGAGCATATTTGTAAACAAGGTAAATGCTGATAGTTAAACCCAAAATGTGGCATTTTTAATTTTTAACTTCTTTTACAAAATTCAACTCCTATGAACAATCCCCCCAAAAATGTACAAAAACTAAACCATACAATTGCATTCTGAACACACTTAACTAAAAACAACCTACGCAGAGATTAACGGGAACTAGAACGATGCGTATATAAAACTACGGAACCTCTTGAACAACCAATTAATACACTGAAGATGCCACTAAACAAATAAAATTTCCGATTGGCGATGGAAGAAGAATGACAAGAAGAGAAACAACCTCAAAATCGAGAATCCAAAAAGGAAAAGAAGGGAGAGAGAGCAGAGCAGAGCGGTGTATACGTACATGAAGACGACAACTGAGATTTAAGCGGAAAAGAAAGGGAAGATGAAGTTTTCACAATTAGCAGAGACTCCATTTTTGCCTTCTCTCTCTCACTACTTCACACACGTAATAAGTAACGGAGAACTGGAAACCCGACGCGTTCAGCACATATATAGACAAAGCAATCAGCCCCACTCACTCTTACGAAGACTGACACAGTGACACATGTTTGATTCCCGAAAAATATTTGAAGAGAAATGAATTTAAAATTGAGTTTATTACCGAAATGATACCTCGACTATTACAAAATTATTAATTTGATTCTCGATAATTTTTTGTACCCAATTAAGTTATCAATTTTGAAAATTTTAATCAATTTGGTCTTCCGTTTATTTCGCTGTTGGACATCCGTTAAATCGAGACCAAATTGGTATTTTTGCTACAGTCAATGAACCATTTCGGTAATTAATTTTTCAAAAAAAATTATGCATGTAATTACTGAAATAGTCCCTTGACTACAGTGAAATTACCAATTTGGTCACGATTTAACAGATATCTAACGGTAAAATAAACAGATGGCCAAAATGATTAAATTTTTTAAAGTTGATGACTTAATTGGGCACGAAAAATTATCGAGGATCAAATTAGTAATTTTGCAATAGTCATGGACCATTTCAATAATAAACTCTTTAAAATTTCATAGAAAAGATATTATCAGAAGATTGATTTTATTATTTAATTTGTAAAAAAAAGATTTATAGAAGTAATATATTTTTTGGTTGTTAACTACTGTGTAGTGTGATAATACATCTGTTATTCCTATAAATTAGTCATATGATAGAATAGATACTATCTTGTAAATAATCATAAGTATTAAAAAAAATTGGTTAAATTTTAAATTGTAATAAATAATGAGTATAAAAATCAATATACTCCATTACAATTAGTAATGGTAATTAAGAAAATTTTAGGATGGCAAAATTGTCCTATTAAAGGAAAAAAATCATAAAAATAAAATACTTTTTAACAAAGAAATTTTTTTCAAATACAAAGAATTATATGTACCAAAGTGGAAAATGGGAGGATTTTTTAGAAAAATAGAGAATTGAAGAATTTACCCCTAAAAATTCCTTCATAATTACCCTTTTGACATGATATTATTTGATTAAAAAGTGACGTGATTACTCAATTTATGACACTCAATGATTAAAATACATGTTAGAAAGGTACTTTAAGGAAAAAAATTAGTAGAATAAGAAACATTCTCCTTTTGAAAAATAAATTTCATAAACTAAATAAAAGAATAATATTTTTTAAATTTAGAAAATTAACTTCCTTGAAATATATTTTCCATCCAACCAAATATGCTTTGATGCTTCGGAGTAAATAGAGTCGCAATGAATTATTATTATTATTTTTTTTTTGTGAGAAAGACATTGCCTAGCACAACAAACGTTATCTGATTCTTCTCGAAATAACCCCACCAACATATGCTTGGAAGAGCGTCAAAAGACTCTCGGGAAGATCAATCACGATTGTTGTACCACACTTCGTGATTTGACCTAAATTTGCTAGATAGTCATCAACGCATTTATTTTCTTCTCTCAATATGTGTGAGAACTGAATAAAGTTAAACCCATCAGAAAGTATGAGACTGAATAAAAGTATCATACAAACAAAAACAATTAAAAAAAATTATAGTGGTATACGTTAGTCTAATTTATTGGCGACTTGGCACGACATCGACAGCACATGAAGTACGCAAGTCTTTTCTCTTTAAGGCACCATGTCATGTTCACTTCCAAATAGCAGTCGCTTCCTATGTTTGGAAATCCGATAATATCTGTAACTTTGTTATGAATATTTTAAAAATTTTAGATCATTTTTTATTATTAAAATTGAATATTCAGGTGAATTTAGTTTGACTTAATTTAAGGTTCCGTTTGAAACGGAAAAAGTATTTTTTTTTTAGAAAATAATTTTTAAAAAATAATTCTTTTAAAAAAATATTTTAATTTTATGGTGTTTAGCTACATGTAAGAAAATAATATTTTTTTGTTTGACTGAATGTTAAGAAATTTTTTTTTTTTGTTTTTGCTTATTTTCTTGGAAATAAGCATATTATTTGATATAATAATAATAATAATAATAATAATAATAATAAGGTAAAATGGTCAAATGGACCCGTAAACTTTACACCAAAAATCAATTAGGCACTTAAATTTTAAAAATAAATGCAATTAACCCTCAAACATGTTATTGTTGGTTAAATAAGTCAAATTTACCGATAACCAACATGTTACCGGTAGAATTACACCATCGACTGTATTTTTTGTCGTTGACCGAAGAAATTTTATCAGGAAACATCACCATCGACCAAATGGTAGCATTCTTCGGCGAAGGCGACCAGTAAAGGTTGCCTTCGCCGGAGATGGAGACTAGAACAAGTCACCTTCTCCTAATAAGGCGACCAGAAGTGGCCATTCCCGGAGAAGACGATTAGAAGTGGTTGTGGTCGGAGATTCGTCGGATTTTTTGTTAGAATGAGAATGATTGCCTATAACAAGTTTGTAACCGGTTGGTGGATTTAGTTGCATGAAACTAACATGTTTGAGGGTTTAATTGCACTTTTTTATAAGTTTAGGTGTCCAATTGACATTTGGTGTAAAATTTAGAGGTCTATTTAATCTTTTTCCTTAATAATAATAATTAGTGACTGGTGAAGTGGTATGGTGGTGGTGTGGTTGAAATGGTATCATTTTGTTTCATTTTTAACCTTTATACATGTACTAGTTATCACACGCGCGTTGCGCGATTAAACCAATGCCCAATGCGTATTTTTAAATTAGTGTTCCTTATTGGTTAAAAAGTAGTCATATAATAATGAGAGAGAAAAAAAATGATAAATTAATAAAAATCAAAGAAATAGTCTCGATGCTTATATATTTTAATAAAACATAACGAAATTGTAAATAGCTAAATTGTAACTAAAGTAAGTAGAAATAAATAAACCACTTAATGGGAGTCAAGTACTTTATAGTTCGTCCGTAAAGGTTTGACAATGACATTTGAGATGATGTACCATTTGTTGGTTTGTAAAGTGATATCATACATTCCAATGCCATTATCAAACATTATTGATTGAACCTGAGTTCCTTGCATTTAGATATAACATTTACAATGATGTTGGTGGTGAATGAGAGTATAATAATATTAATACTAATAATGATAAAAATAATAATAATAATAATAATAATAATAATAAAGGGATAAATTTTTTACTATTTACTTAGTGTTTTATCCTCAAGTACGATGAGCATATACTTTTTCTCAAGCGTTCTAATAGCATTTTTGGGTTCGTTTTTCTTAATGACATGAACTATACAACTCCAACTCACAGTTTGTGTGTCAATATCAATTTAACTTTACTACATTTGTCATGACTAATATTCTTGTGCCATGGGAAATATGTTCATAAAGGATGTTATGAAATAATATAATGGGAACCACAACATAAATTCAAAAATCATAGATTAGAGAGTTAGGAGTAACTAAAATGTGTAGATTATAGAAGAATATAATGAGAACCACAACATTACATACAAGGATACAAGTATAGATGATCAGATTATACAATAGATATATTTGCATAACGATATTGAAGTTATACTAATTAATGCAGAGACGGAACCACCCTGGGGGCAGTGGGGGCACCTGCCCCCACTCACCCCACCCCCACCCCATATATAGCCTTGTATGTATATACATGTTTTAGATATAATTATATAAAAACAGATATAATAAACAAAGAGCTAGCTAGACGAGATTGTTGAGTTGTGTTTAACTTAAGCAAAGGTCGTGTGTTCGAATCCAATGGGAAGCACAAATGGTTACTTAATCCTGTAGCTTATTTAGTGACTTTTTTATGAACTATATAATAGATTAATATACACAAGATGACTTTTTTATGATATATATATATATACTAGTTTTATACGCGCATTGCGCGTATGGGTTAATGCCCAATGTTTATATTTAAATAAATATTTGAAAGTATATCAATGCAAGATTATATAGGAGAAGTTTATACATGGGTAATTGAATATCAAATTTTTTTATTTAAATATCTAACTCAAAGTATATGAATCCAAGATAATATAGAAAATTCATTATAATTATTACTAAAATAAATGTTTGCAACCTTGTAAAATCGATAGTCTAAATATTTGGTCTAAAAATGATA
>NC_044928.1:23123987-23244234 GCF_003576645.1 Ipomoea triloba | reverse complement strand
CTCATTATTATGATAATTCAAATAGAAAACACATTAAAAATTGAATCACTTAAAAGAATATAGTCATAAATATTGTTGGATATAGACAAAAATAAAACACACTAAAATTTATAAAAATATTAATAACATATATGAAACATAATTAATTTGATAATATAATTCAAATAAAAATACATTATAAATTACACATAAAAAGAATATAGTCATAAATATTGTTGGATATAGACAAAAAATAAAACACACTAAAATTTATAAAAATATTAATAACAATATATGAAACATAATTAATTTATAATATAATTCAAATAAAAAATACATTATAATTACCATCTCATTATTGTATACATAAAGGGAAAAGGTTGAAGGGCTCCAATTATAATCACGCCTATTGCTCAGCAGAGTCAAACCCTCGCTCTCTGCTTAGTAAAGGCGCACACCAACCATCTCAACTAACTAACCAATTGTTTATTTATCTCATTTTTCATATACTTAATGTGTAATTTATAATGTATTTTTTATTTGAAATATTTTATCAAATTAATTATGTTTCATATATTGTTATTAATATTTTTATAAAGTTTTAGTGTGTTTTATTTTTTGTCTATATCCAACAATATTTATGACTATATTTCTTTTAAGTGATTCAATTTATAATGTGTTTTCTATTTGAATTATTTTATCAAATTAATTATTTTTCATATTTTGTTATGAGTATTTTTATAAAATTTTGATGTGTTTTATTCTTCGCTTATATACAACAAATCTATGACTATATTTCCTAAATGTTTTACGGTTTAAGAAAAATTTTCGCCCCCACTAACTAAAATTTCTGGATCCGCCACTGGACTTTACTATTTGTTCTCTTCCTTTTTGTTGGTAGTGTGTTATTTGCAATTCGGTTATTGTTGGTTGCATAGATGACAACGTCATGCAATGAGATTATGATATAGGAGCTATGGACTTTCCTTTAGGTGTTCTGCTTGGGGTTCATTTGGTTCAACCATTATTGTTGAATGAGTTATTGTGGATAAAGAAATCCCTAGTTTAAGAAAAAAGATTAAATTAATTAATTAAAATTTGAAAATTTAAAATATTATATATTCCAAAGATATTAAAAGGTAGTTTCTCGCTTTAATTTGCTGGGTAATGGGTTATTTGAGTACTTTCATTGTCAATGAATCCCCTAAGTAGTTAATATGATTGGTTTCAAACTATTCTTTTTTATTTTTTCATGTTATTAAAGAAATACATATGTATCATTTTTTGGTGTAACTACTAATTTATTTTTAATTCAATAAGAGTAAAATAGAGCGATTCCGCTTCAATTTGTTGGGTTATTTGAGTACTCTCTTTGTCAACCAATCCCCAAGTAGTTAATATAATTACCTTCAAATTATTTTTTTTAAAAATTTTTCATAGTATTAATAAAATACTTGGTAAATAAATATATAACATTATTTTGTACTATAACTTTGATATTTAATTACAAGATATTGTAAAAATAAGATAATGGACAATGTAATGAATATCAATTGATAAATTTGAATGTAAAGAATCTTTGAATGAGAGAAAATAAAGACAATATAACTAATGAAATTATTTCTCTTATTTAATTTAATTTTTTGATAATGAATAATTTTTTCAAATAAAGGTATTGTAGACACATAATTCTAAAAGAAATACATATGTATCATTTTTTGTTGTAGCTATTAATTTATTTAATTTAATAAGAGTAAATAGAGTGAGAAACTTAATTATGTCAAATTTGATTGAGATGAGGTTCGAACCTAAGATCTTTCTTATAGAAATTAATGGGTAAGTTAAAAGTTAACGGAATATTAACGGAGAAGAGAATATTTAACGGATAATCATAAAAGTAAGGTTAAATTAGGTAATCTCTATCAATAATATTAATCTGAATTATCTTAACCATCTATTTGATTAAATAATTCATCTGAACCATCCATTTGATTAAATAATTTGACCGCCATTTTTTCTACCCCATTTTAGGCCTAACTCTCTTTGGCTCTTATTAGTATAGTAGATATATATATATATATATATATATATATATATATATATATATATATACACACTAATAATGAGATATGTAATTTATAATTTATTTTCTATTTGAATTAATTTATCAAATTAATTATGTTTCATATTTTTTTATAAATTTTTTTTATAAAGTTTTGATGTGTTTTATTTATCGCATATATCCAACAATATTTATGATTATATTTCTTTAAGTATTTTTTCCTTTTTTTAACTATCTATTTTATTTTAATTAATATTTCGCCCCAGTTAGAACAAATTCCTGGATACGTCCCTGAATTAATGAGTATACCATCATTGATTTTTTTTAAACTGTAATCATTATGAGTACAAATACAAGTAATAGAATTAGCATGATAATATTTTGACAATTATATACCTATAGAATGTCAAGTAGATGGTGTGTTGCAGAATATGTTAGGTTTAGTTTTGGGTGAATACCAATGAGAAGGGGAGGGGTTTATATACTGTTGTTTTGGGTAGAATAATGGTGTAGTTAGGAATTTATACAAAATTGTATTATAGAATCTTATTAATACTTCAATATTTTAATTTTAAGTCAGGAATCTATACAGAATTGTATTATAGAATATTGTCAATTTGTTTGAAAACGGCAATAAAGAAACAAATTACCTAAATAATTTAATGGTAAACTTCCGTTATATTTAACGGAAAGAATTTGGTAAAATTATAAATGATTAGGATATATTAGGAATTTAATTGGAGGTTGCACAATAAGAAGAACACAAAGTACAATATGTTATAACTGACTATTACACCAACATTTTTTAGTTCCAGTTAAGGGTCTAATATTATTGACTCTTATTATAAGTGTATATAGATTATATTATTTTGATGTTTGCATTCCTTCGTCCCAAATCATAGGTATTAACAAAACTGATAGGTCCTTTAGAGAATTATTGACATTTGACCACCAGTTTTTTTTTTTTTTTTTTTTTTTTTAGAACACCACCAGTTTCTACTTAGTATGTTTATAATGTCACAAATCTGATCTGAATGGATTCGATTTAGACTTTAGGGGTCTGTTTGGTACTTTTCCATCAATTAAATTTTTGAGAAAATATTTTTAAGGAATATGTTTGATAAAACATATTTACAAGGAAAATTAATTAACATGTTTGGTGTTATATGAAAACATGATAATTAAATTATCTGAAAAATTAATTAACATGTTTGGTTCGTTTAAACTTCCCCAGCAAAATTGTTATAGCCTCTAATATATACTTGCCATACAAAAAAAAAAATTTAAAAAAACATAACAAATAATCGACAGTTTAATAAATTACTTGTAAATTAATAAACCATATACTAAAAATTACCAAATTATTAAATTAATTAAGTACTCAAAAATTAAAGTCAAGTTAATCAAAACATATATAAAGTACTGCGTGCGCGCACACACATACTGCATGTCTGCATCGTTACGTAATGAATCATATTGCAAATTAGATTACATAAAACTTTAATTACGTACTTGGATGTAAATCTATTTGATAAACAATGTGCAATGGTAGGAGAGACAAATTTTTTATATTTATAAGAGACTTTTAACATGACGCCAAAAATGATAAATACGTAATTGAATAAATTTGGTAGATTCCTAGCCAACCGATAAAAATAATCATACCTCCCCTGGGTGGAAATTACTTTTCTTGATATCATGGAATGTGATTCCCGTTGACATGAACTTTTCTAAATCAAAGATCGTACCCGTTAACGTTCATTGTGAAAATGAATATGTCGGTTTTGCCAAGTATAGTATGACTAGTTTTTTCACGCGCATTGCGCGAATAGGATAATGTCCAATGTTTACTTTTTAAAAGTTTAACGAAATATTCTGTTACTAAAGTGTATATTAACGGAATATAATGTGGGGTTATTTAAGTAAAGAAAATAATATAATAGAGGGTAAAGAATGAAAATCATAAAAAATTATTAAAATCAAAAAAATATTGACCATTCGTTTAAGTAAATAATTACTACCAACATTTTTTTTTTCTGTTAGAACTCTAACTATATTGGCTCTTATTAAAATTGTACATTTGTTGGGTACCATTATTGTTTTATTTTCTATAAGGCTTTTCATTATTGTTGTAGTGCATTATCCAAAAAAAAAATAAAAAAAAAATTGTGGTCTCAATATTATCAGTCGTTATATCGTGGACCATGGTCACAATGCATTGTGAACCATGGGTCATGGCTGATACTGCAGTTGAGTTGAACTGATATTGCCGTTGTGTTAAACTGATACTGCAGTTGTGTTGAACGGATGAACGGTCTCTGTTCCGCGTAACTGTGTTGAACGGATGAACGGTCTCTATTCCGCGTAACTGCAGTTTCCTTTCAACACAACTGAGTATCCGTTCAACACAACTACAATATCAGCCATGACCATGGTCCACAGTATAATTTGCGAATATTATTGAAGGATCGGACCACTATATGCCGCTATAGTCTAATTTTTAGTACTAGTTAGGACTTATTAGGACTCTTTTATTGAACAATGTACAAAACTTTAATTATCTAATAGTGACATGTCAAAATATCACTTTATTTCATGATATGTGACGGAAATTTCTCCCTAAGAGATCATGCATCATTTTTTTTGTTGGAGAAAAACATCCAATAATTTGAGATTTTTACATGCCACTATAGTCGGTAAATTATTATCCACACAGCTATGTGGATCATGATCCAAAATAACGTAATTTTGATGTTAAAAAAAAATTGTTCCACGCGTGTGTTAGAATAATAAACATCCTGGAGTAAGTAATGTATTTTATGAATTAGAATAATGTATTTTATGTGTTAGAATAATGTATTTTATATGTGTTAGAATAATAAAATTTCTGAGGTAAGATAATCATTTTATGAGTTAGAATAATGTACTATATGTGTTATAATAATGTATTTTATGAATTAGAATAATGTATATTATTTGTTATAATAATGTATTTTATGAGTTAGAATAATATATAATGTACTTTATGTGTTAGAATAATGAAATTTATGGGGTAAGATAATGTATTTTATGAGTTATAATAATATACTTTATATGGTAGAATAATGTATTTTATGAGTTAAAATAATATATTTTATGTTTTTTCTTGTATTGTGGTCCACGCAACTGTGTGGACCGTAATGATTGACTATTAGTCTAATTTGTAGTACTAGCTAGTTAGGACTTATTAGGACTCTTATTGAATTGAACAATATACAACACTTTGTCCAATAATAACATGTCAAAATATCACTTTAATTATTTCATGATATGTGACGGAAAATTTTACTCCATAATAAAAAATCATGCATCATTTTTTTTTTTGGGGGGGGGAGGTGGGGGTGGTTGGGGATCCAATAATTTGAGATTTTTATTATTTGTTGACAAACATTCAATACTTAAGGGTTTTGTTTTTTGTTTTTTTTTTTTTTTTCCTTTCTATCCCACTTTTAATACAGGGCTTGCTTTATCATATATTTAGCCAACCTCCCTTGTATTTATTTATTTTTCTTTTGATACATCTAATAGAATGAGTGATATGATTGAATTAAAAGGTACATTTTATCTCAATTATTAAAAATTTAAATTGAAACCTATGGCTATACTATTTACACAACTTACCCATCTCACTTTGTCTTCCATATCACCCGCCTTGCAAGCCTCACGCTTAATCATACTCTTTCTTCCTTTTCTTTTCTTGAAATTTAAACATAAACACGTCCTTACACCTTCTACCCTAGCTACGCCCAATCTAACGGTTGTTGGGTTAACCTCTATAATCCATCGTTGCAAGGATTGTCGGTGAGTCTAGAAAACCCAAGGAGAGTTAGGAGTTGATTGAATGAATCTATAAAATTTTCAAGTGAAGTGTTTTGATAAGATATCTCAAACAAATGCAATGGGGTTGTTGTTGAGTGATCCATTAAAATCCATATTTATTAGTTTATAGGCGGGCTTGGACAAATTCAATAAAGGAATCCACCAACAAGGGGTGCTTGCTGGAATCGTTGGAGCAAGTCAAGTCTTGATCATCCCTTGATGATCCGAGGAATTGGAGTTAGTAGATTTGTAAGGAAAAAAGATTGGGTCCAAAGAAAAAGAAGTTTTAATTTTTTGTTTTTTTGTTTTATTATTTAACGTATAAGTTACAATGAAAACGATGTTTAACATTTTAAAAACGTTTTAACATTAACATATATAAATGCATGATGTATGTCAAAAATTTCAAACTACGCAACCCCCAAATTCATGTGATGAGAAATCCAAAATGTTAAAAAACTAATATAAGTGTTTGGCTAATCAGTTTTTTTGTAATTTCAAAATGCTAAAATTCAAAATAATATTTTCAATTAGTTTTTTGAGAAAATAAATTATACCAAACGGCTATTAGCTAACAGTTAATTTACCAAACATCTTTTTACAATCAACTAATTTTATAAACTAATTATATCCTCTAACTCAATTAGCTAACAACCATTTACCAAACAGAGCCCATGTCTTTGCCTCAAATTTAAAACTTTTGATTAATTTAAAAAGACTTGCATCATTTTATCCACATCTCATAGATAGTACCGGAGTATAATTTTTCTTTTGTTATAACCTATCTTGAATTGCTTCAAATTGTACCAAAAAAATTTTTTTTTTAAAATCTAACAATTACTATCCTTTATTTCAAAATTCTAAAAACATAATAATATAATTACAGTTATTACAATGTCATTATTTACTAGCAACTTCTTACAACTACAATCTGTTGTTTCAAAAATTCTTCAAATGAATTGACCTATGTTTAGGGATAGCAATGTGTCCCGTCCTCGTCTGAAACGGGGACGGAGATGGGAAAAAATTTCGGGGATCGGGGATGAGGATACCCCTCTCCGTCCCGTCCCGTCCCCGAATAATTATTATAATTAAGAATTATATATATATAAATTTTTTAAATTAAAATCATAGTTTTTATAATTAAAATTACACTAATTTAATATGTTGATTAAGAATTAATCAATCCCCATCCCCGCCTAATTCCCCGCGGGGACGGGGATGGGGACTATTTTCCATTCCCCACCCCGCCCCGTACGTTGACATCCCTACCTATGTTTATAACACCATTTACATTTGGAGTTATAAGTTATTAAGCATAAACTGCTCAACTAATAAAAGCATAACGTTCATAGACATATATATACAATTACATTCCGTAGTCAAGTTGGATATACTGTTGATTTGTTAATTACCATGTTACAAGTTTGGCTCTCGTGATAACAACCTATTATTTAGAAAAATACAAACATATACTTTGTAATAACAAATTTTAAAAATTATACCCACACATAAATAAAACTCCATAAATTTCACAAAATAACTATAAAGTTTTTCAAAAATAAATCAACATATAATACAACTCGCCATATAAATCTACAAAAAAAAAAAAAAAGTTTAGTCCTTATAAAATTTAAAATTTGAATTAAACTACATTTAAAACCTAGCTCGAGATTTGCATTTGTTTAAACATTATTTATATACAATAATGACATCATACATTAAACAATGTATGAAGTATTGAAGCATTTTTGTTTGAATATATATCTTTAAAAAAAAAATCTATTACTAATTTAGTATCGTCTAAGAAAACCTTCCATTATCTATTTTGACAATATGTTATCCCATAATATGTAGTAGTGATTAAGGTAAGGAAAATATTATCTTTACTCTCCAAATTAAATATTTATATTGCATGATTTACATTGAGTGTATATATATATATATATATATAAAATTGAGCAAGAACTTGTTTTCAAGATAAAATTAAGAAATAATATTAACTGTTCATATGTTAAAATCTGACATGTTTACAAAAATGTTATTACATTTTTTTTCTTACTTTAAAATCATTAAATCTTTCAAATAGATAATTCTAATTGGCTTTTAGTTATCGAATAGACTAAAAAAAAATTATTTAATTCAAATTATATATATTAAAGTTAAAGTAAAACAGGCCTCTACTCCCCATACAAGTTAGAGTGACATCAGGGGTCAAATCATGCTTTGAATTGAAGCTTCAAAGTGTGAAAGTGACATTGCGCTTGGGGCTACGTTTCGACACTCCAATGAGACAAAAGGTTTGTGTCCGATGAAATTGACAATACCATGCACAATGGCCTACCTAATATATATAAAGAATGAAAATATTACATGTACTCCTAAGTTATACTCCCTACTTGTACTTCATCACATAAAAGTTTGATGTTTGACATTTTTATTGGGACCCACATGATGAGAATAACTTATCATATCTAAGGAGTACAAGTGAGGGAGTATAAAATAAGAGTCCATGTAGTAGAACTCTATAAAGAATAATCCGTACGTCTACGTGTACATCTAATCCAAATTATAATATAATAATTAATTATACTTATTAGTATAGCTATTATTATTAATTCAATGTGCAGTGTAATGAGCTGTCAATATTTATTTATCAATAGTGTAATTAAATTAATACTCCCTCCGTCTCATTTTATGTGTTTGGTTCAGTTAACGAGACTTGACTGATATTATTTTTAATTCAATTTTACATAATATTAAGTTTAGTATTCGTATACAAAATTTATATATTTAGAAATTACGTTAAAAGTACTATTAAACAGAAAAAATCAAATTTAAAAATGAGTAAAAGATACTAAAGAAAATAAACAAAGAAGAAATAGTTAATTTGACTAATGAATTAAGTATGAGAGATAAAATGAGACAGAGGGAGTAATAGTTAGATACATAAATATATAAAAATAGGCAACACTTTGGTCTTGTTTGGTAAATGGATGTTAGCTGATGTTGTTAGCAGATTTGGTTAGAAGGTATAATTAATTGATGATATTAGCTGTTAGCTGATAGCTGCTTGGTATAATTTCTTTTCTCAAAAGACTAATTGAAAAGTTTGCTTTGAGTAGCCTTTTGAAATTTAGTATTTTGGAATTACAAAAAGTTTGTTAACTATTTTCAAAAAAAAAAAAAAAAAAAGCTTGTTAACTAAACACTTATATTGATTTTTTAACCGAGTCAAACAACTAATAATGGTAAAATATGCCAAAATTGGCTGATAGTCTAATTATTTACCAAACAGGGCCTTTTAGAAAAGGAATAAGGGTCAAATAGGCCAGCGAACTACACACGAAACTGCAATTAGGCCATCGAACTCAAAAACAATGCAATTGAGCCCCTGAACTACACAAATTCATGCAAATTAACCCAAAGTGACTTGTTTTACTTGATCTTCCGGCTACCAACTCTAAAAATAATATTTTAAAATAATTTTAAATAAATAATTAATTAAATTTAAAAAAAAAAACAAAAACAAAAACAAAAACAGGAAGATCCGCCCGGGGATGAATCGTCTTCGGCCGGCTCGTCTCCGGTCATGGAGACGAACCTTCGTCTGCCATGGAGACGAAGGTCTCTTCATCTCTTTGGCCGGAACGAAGGTCTCCGTCCCCATGGCTGGAGACGAAGCCGGCCGAAGACGATTCATCTCCGACCGGCAGTTCTTTTTTTTTTTTTTTTTTTTTTTTTTAATATTTTAATTAATTATTTTATTTAAAATGTTTTCAAAATATTATTTTTAAAGTTGGTAATCGAAAGATCAAGTCAACAAGTCACTTTGGGTTAATTTACATAAATTTGTGTAGTTCAGGGACCCAATTGCATTGTTTTTGAGTTCGATGGTCTAATTGCAGTTTCGTTTGTAATTCGGTGGCCTATTTGACCCTTATTCCTTTAGAAAATAAAGATTGTAATTGTTTTATGTGCTTCAAATTAAAATCATTTATCTTATTTCTTTGTTATGTTATTCTAGACAAAAACAAATAATTAAAAAATAAAATTACAAATTGAATCTGTTTCTACAATTTTTTTTGTTATCACCCTTTCATGATAATAGTTTGTTTAAATTACTAATTATGAAAAAAAGAGAGAAAAATATCCATCTATTACTTAGTTGTTATTATTATTTTTTTTTTTAGTGACGTGGTGTGTACTTGTAAACTCAACTCCTATTTAATAAACTAATAACTCACAAATCACATATGAGAGCTATAATATTGCTCCTTATAAATCTAATTAATCAAATAATGTATTAATGTTACACATGCTTTTCAAAACCAACCTTCTATTATAACAGGGGGAAGATATTACCCAAAAAATAAAAAACGTACAACGATTTCATTATACAAAAACTCTATTCAAATTTAAAAACAACAATTTAATTATAAATTAGTGAAATTTTATTATGACTAACAAAACGAAAATGAGAGAAAAAAAACCTATTTGCTTTGAAATGGACAGTATGGACTTTTTTGTGATCAATTAATAAGAAAGGAAACGTTGTAGGGCTGACTTTGTAATTTTACTATTTTTTGATTGGATGACCAAATGAATAAATTATTATTCGATAGGCTGTAGTCCTATTTGAATACATGCACATTATTTTATATATTATCAAGTAACATATATTCAATAGGTAAATAATATATCTTTAGTATATTAAAATTTTACTCTTTTCTTTTTATGTTTCACACAATTGTATAAATTCTAAGCCATAGTACACAGAAAAAATTGAGCCAGACAAACATAGCCGTATAGATTCCATGTTCAGAGAAAACAGATGTCTCAACTACCCAACTGCATGCGCCACTAGCCCATATATGTTTTCAGTTATGAATGCATCTCTGATACTCTTCATAAATAGATGAGAAATAATGCTGCCTCGTACACTGAATGTGAATGTGAAATTATTGTAGGTAACTCAATATCTCCGAATTACTCCAATTTCATAAAATCAATCAAATAAGTCCACTTAGACGGTACGTAACCAATAGGTTATCGATAAATATTCCGTTGTTAACTGGCATCATCCACTGTTGGCTGCCATCCTAGATAGTAATTTAAAAAAAGGACCATTGGCGATTGAAAACGGTCGCCGGTTACTAGTTGGTTGCCTCCTTCTCTAGGAAGAAGACGATCGCGTCTAGTCTCTTTCTTCCAATTCAAGTGGTTCCATATTCATTTCAATTGATTTAAAATGAGTTTTTGTTAGTTTTGCTTAACATAAATTTCACACTTGTGATTAGTATTAATTTGGAATGTATGTATATGATCCATGTTAATTAATTTACATAAAAAATGTAATTAAAATGACCTAATTTACCTTACAAATTGGAAGACTGGAGCATGTATTAACATATTTTACAATATTATGTTTTCCCATTATTATTATCATGCACATACATACACAATATTTTTTTTTCTTTTATTCTTCAAAGGTAATAATGTATGTAAACATGCTATCATAAAAAATAAGTTTGATTTCATTAAATTTTAATTAAATCTTAGCATTTATTTAGTAATACATCATATCTAAATTTCTTATTTTAATAAAATTAATCATACCATAATTATTATTCAAATTATCAAATATACTTTATTTTAATATAATATGAATTCTACAACTATACTTTTTTTTTAAAAAAAATTATATGCTATAACTTTTAAAAAATTATTTTAAAATTTAGTATTAATATTGGGCAAATATTTTTGCACATCGCGCACATAAAATACTAGTAATTATATAGTGTTATTAAAAATGATCGGCTTTGGCTTGAGACATCATTGAATCATGCACAATAATAAGAAACTTCATCCTAATGAACGTAATCATCGTGGCTATGTATTAACTTTGAGTTAATTCCATTTTTGATCATAAATTGATAGGTGGTAGTTCACTTTTAGTCATTTTTATCATAACACTCACTTTTGGTCGTAGTAATATTATGGTATAATCATTTTTGATCATTTATCAACAAAACTTAAATATCGTTAAATATAAGTACATTCGGTCTTCAATTATGAATTTTGTAAAATATATATATATAGCAGGTCAATCCAATTTGTATAAAAAATCAAAATGTTTTTGTATTTGACGACATTTCAACGATTTTTATTAACGAAGGACTAAAAATGATCATACCACAATAATAATAAGACTAAATAAGAATATTTTAATAAAAAATATTAAATGTTAACTGTCACCTATAAAGACAAAGAATGAGAATGGATAAACTCTTAATTAATCAGACTTTGAAGACGCAATAATGACTACGCGATGCAATATGTTAATTATGGTTACAAAAAGCTATTTAATAAAAAATGCACAAATGTTTATACTTGCGGGGATAGCTCAGTTGGGAGAGCGTCAGACTGAAGATCTGAAGGTCACGTGTTCGATCCACGTTCACCGCAAGTTAGCTACGATAGCTTTTCAACAAGTTTAAACAGATGATACATACAAGCGTTCCGTTGTCGTATTTATAATTTAATATGTTTAAACAGATTATACATTCAAGAATTCCGTTGTCGTCCAGCGGTTAGGATATCTGGCTTTCACCCAGGAGACCCGGGTTCGATTCCCGGCAACGGAACATGTTCTAATTGTTGTAGTTTCTCAAATGTATAACTCAGTTTATTTGTTTGTTTTCAATAAATAACATTAGGAAAATGGTTCATGGAGAATGATTCAGCCCGTCATCCAATGACTGACCTCAAAATTGGTCCAAATTCTTTTTTTCCTAATTAGTTCAAAAAATTGTAACACAAGCACACACAATGTTTGTTGTTGAAAGGTTTGTTAGTGAAGATTTGGATTGCGCAAGTAATGAGCTAGAGCTAATAAATAAAGTGGAGAGATTTTTATAGTAGTTTAATATTGATTAGAAATTTTTGGATGTAGTCCACTATTCTACTTTTTTATTACGAAAAAAAAATCATCAAGTAATTTGTTACTACACAATTACAATAACGAATTAGTTTGTAGTTTGACCATAAAATTAGTCACAAAATATTACTTCCTCCGTCTCATTTTATTTATCTGATTTGATTAACGAAAATTGACTGAAGCTATTTTTAAGTTAACTTTTCATAATAATAAGTTTAGTATTAATGTATATATATATATAATTTATATATTTAGAAACTACATTAAAAGTACTATTAGATACAAAAAAATTAAATTTAAAAATAATTAAAAATTACTAAAGAAAATAAACGATAAAAAAGAAATAGTTGGTTTGGCCAATAAATAGTAAACATGATAGTCAAATGTGACAGATGGAGTAGCTTTTTACGAGTGATACTAACTTGTTACTTGAGCTCTTTTTACTTAGCACCCTAAGCATAGTAGTACATACGTCTTCAAATATCAACCAAAGATTGTGAAATTCTTCAACTTGTTGATTAATTGTTGAGTCTAAAGTTTTGCTTGATGTAAGTTTTAACACTTAGGAAATGTTTAACACAACATCTAATAAATATTAGAAAATATTATCATATACTCATCAATTGTTTAATCAATCAAAAATACAATTACAGCACGATTGGTTCACGGAATGAATTTGGAGGGAATATGAATATTATTCCATAAGGAATGTAATAGGTAAGGAATATAACATGAATTGTATTTTATTTTTTGGTTCGCTGAATGAATAGTCTTTAGGAATTGTATTCCAACGTTTGGTTGGGTAAAGGACGTTTGGTTGGGTAAAGGAATAGAAATGAAAAATATGTTTAAAAGACATAAATACTCTTGTACAAAATATTATTATTATTATTATTACATAAGATTTTTATATAATATTATTCTATAGCAATTACAATATAAAAAAAATAATCTGTAAATTATAAAACAAAATATTCATATAAATAACAATTTATTTTTAGAAAACATTTAATAATATTCAGAAGAAGAATAACATAAGTTTGTTTTTCAACAAAATACTCAAAATAATCCAATGATAGTAGCAGTGTTCATAAAATATAAATATAAATATGAATAATGATTAATTGCCAGAAAGGAATCTTAAGAATAGAAATGAAATAGGTTTTAAAGACATAAATATATTTATAAATAATAATAATAATAATAATAATAATAATAATAATAATAAGAATAATGATTATAATTATGATATATTGAATGTTTACACACACACACATACACACACATGTATATATGTATGTAAGAGAGAGATAGAATAACAATAACAACAATAATAATGTACAAATTAAAGGGTATTTTCGGTATTTGTAATATAAAAGTTATTCCCAAGAGCATGGGAATAGCTAATACCAAAGTCCCCTAGGAATGTCTATTCCCTTTGCAAAGGTAATAGCTCATTCATAGGAATGATATTTCCATAACAAAATGACCAAAACAAACAATAGAATATGTCTATTCTAAGGAATGTTATTCCATTCTTGACTTATTCTATGAACCAAACATGTAAGAAATGTTATGTCATTCCATATCTATTCTGCAAATCAAACAGCCCATTAAAGTTTACCAAAATTACAATCAAAATTATCCAAAGCCAAAAGTCATAATATGAAGTATAGATCTTAAAAGTAAAAGTCAACATATTTGATTTGTGTGTTGATTTAGTTTGTTTCTATTACATTTATGTTCTTATAGTCTAGGCTGTTGTTTTATTTTCTCTCATGTAATGGATAGTTAGCTTCGTAAATATAATGTTCCGAGTACGACTTCTCGTGGGAGTCGCCTATTAGTTTTCCTGATTTGATCCAGTTACTATGAGCAATCTAACAAAGTTCACTTTCATGTGTGGTCTTTTGTCGGCTAGGATGTAAAGTCCAGGGAGAGATTGGAAATCTTCGATTCATAGACGCTGAATGGCAAACTGAGAACAGAGCTCCCGGCCATTTCACTCAGAGCACTTTTGGACAACAATGAACCATTAACTAGATTCTTGTGCACTTTTGTCACGTACATCACATTGTTCAGCGCGAACTTCTTCCCGGATGTCATCTTCAAATTAAACTACTTGCCCACGCCTTCCATAGAGATTAAACATATTTAGCCATCCACACCTTCTCATCATTAGTAGTCTCAACGGTGTTAAATAATGCACAGTTAGAACATATGTGTGGGTTCCACCGATGTCTATGAACCATTCTCTTTGGTTCAACCCAACTAGGTTTACCATAATCACCATAGATGAGGATGATCTTAGACTCCTTCTGACTACCCTTCACCACATTGGCTTGATAATGTTCGTTATTCTTCTTTAGTGTCTTGCAATCACAAAGCTTGTTGTCCATCTCACCACAATTGAAATATTTTCTACGAAACTGGTTCTTTGAACCTCCTTTTGGACCGAGTTTCTACTCGTCTTTCTTAGAGTTCTTGGGGCTCTTACCATGCTCCACAATGTTGGCCTTAACACCTACCCGAGATGGACATTTTCCTATCACGTTTCATATTGTCTTCCTCAATCTTAAGTTGGGGGATCAATTGCTCTAGATTTCTTTCCTTTCGTTCGCTTACGCTTCAAGTAGTTCTCAAGTCCTTCCATGTCGGAGGTAACAAGTGAATAATAGTTGCCACTTGGAAGACTTCACCCACAACGATGCCCTCATCACAATTCTCGTTGAAGATCATTTGAATTTCTCCAATTGACTTAGCATAGTTTTGGAGTCCATCATTTTATAGTACAATAATTGACCAACAACAAACTTCTTTGTCATGGCGTCTTCATTCATATATAACTACTAGTCTTTTCTATGAACGATGTGCAAAAATATATACCCAATATTTATATTTTAAAAAATAACTAACAAATTCTTACTAATTAAAATCTAAATGAAAAAAATATGTATTTTATTAATCTTTTTTTTTTGAATACTATCAACTCTATTACAATGCAGTATCTGTTCATAACTACTTTCTCAACCTATTAAAGCACAAGAGTCAGTATTGCCTCCACTGAGGCTCGAACCCACCACCTCCCGTATAAAGGGAAGGGTTTACAAATATTATTATCATTAAAGAATATAAGAAAAGATATGGTGGATGCATGTGCATGGTAAAGTTAATGGAAAAGATAACGAAAGTTATAACGGTAAGGATAGTTTTGTCCAAAAAATTGTATAGCACAACTCTAAAAATACAATGTACAAAATGATTAGCACTAAAAACATGAATATAAATTAGGGATATAACTTTGATTTAGACTTATTATTTTAGATATTTATGGTTCAAAGAGTCCCACGTCTCTTTAGTTTTTTTCAACTTCATGTATACGTCATATATCAACGTAAGGCTAAAATGTTCAAGCTTGCTTTTCACACCCATCCAATCACTAAAAAATCATGGATTTTCATCATTCTTCTCCATCCATCTCTCAATCTCAATAATTAACATGCCAAAATTATGATGAAAACAAAACATAGATAATTCTCCGTATTTCTTTTATCCACCACTCAAGGTGGACAGAAAACCTCAACAAAATTTTGAATTCCATTAGACATTTTCCATCCATGAACAAAAATCATGTCTACTACGTTCATCAAAACTTGAAATCATTTGAATTTTACATTCATAGAGCACCAATATCAGTGATCTTTATAGAATTGTACATGTAGGAGAGATAATGCAAGAGAGAGAAATTTGAGATCAATTTGTATGGAATGAGATTTTTTAGAAATGTGGGACCCATTGCTTTTGCTTTCCAGTCACTCATTTGCTGCGTGCGCGTCATAGTGCGCCCAACGGGCGTGTCCTTAAGTCTGACATTTATTTTTTTATTTTTTTAAAAGTAAGTTTTGTTTATTTTTTTCCTCATTTTTTTTTTCTTTTTCCTCTCATATTCTCTTTCCTAATCGCACTTACAAAAACTCCTCAAAAATTTAAAAAAAAAAAAAACTTTACTATTATGGATGCTCTAAGAGCATCCACATTAGTTGTAGTTTTTAGGAGTTTTTGCAGATATGATTAGGCAAGAGAATATGTGAGGGGAAGAAAAAAAAGTGATATTTACGCGCCCAGAGGGCGCGTGTACTACGCGCCTTCTGGTCACCCATTGTGCGTTAAACGCGCAGAGACCATTATTGTTAAAATTTTCCTCTCTCCTCCTAAGGCCCACAAATAACCCATTGTCTTACAAATTAATTTTCACCTCTTTCATCCAACTCACCGTCTCTCACCCTCTCTCCTCCAACTCACCCTCTCTCACCTACATGTCATACAATAAACCAACAAAAAACCATTAATAAGGATGCTCTAAGAAGATTAAGAGCATCCTTATCTGTGGTTTATTTGGGGTTCATGTCAGAGAAAAAACTAAATGGATAGAATCACAACTGATATGAAGGCTTCAATTTGGAGAGTTAATTCTCCTCTAAGATTTTGCAGGTGAAGAAAAAGAAGAAAAAAAAAAAACATCGCGCAACGCACGACAATTCGCTCCCGCTGGGGCGAGCTGGCGGCCACTCTGACAATTAACTTCATTTTTATTTTTTTTTTTAATTTCAAATGTCAGATATTTAATTGTTTCTCTTTTTTTTTTCTCTCCTATTCTCTATCCTAATCATACTTACAAAAACTCCTCAAAAACCACGAAATAATCCATTGATATGGATGCTCTAATTCTATCCACCAAAAAGAGATGAAAGTTCAGTAGTTTTTAGTAGCGTCCATAATATGGTCAACTTGATGAGGTTATTATCTACGAAAATTGTACTTTTATACTAGACTCATGACAGGCTGACAGCAAATAACATTAAACTAAAACTAGATGTCTAGAAGGATCATAGGAATTAACTAGAGAGTTAAACAAAATGTCATTTCCTAGAACCATAGTTGTCTAGTTCCAGTATTTATTTAAAACATTAGAAAGAGTAATATATGCCATAGTTATTTTATTTTATTTTATTTAATACTTAGGTAACCTTAATTTCGTCAAACTAATCCTAACCCTACAAAGTCCACAGAACCTTACCTCAAGAACCACTGTAGGGATAAATAGTGAGTTGCATAATCAGCCAACCAATCCTCCAGTCGTGACATCAAGTTAGATGACGAATCACTACGCCAAGTCCCGAGACAATTATACGCCTTAGTTTTAGTAGAGGAATGGATGCCATTTTTTAAAATTAATAGTGTATATGCCTCTCTCTCTCTCTCTCTCTCTATATATATATATATATATATATATATATATATATATATATATATATATATATATATATATATATATACACACATATATATATACACACACAAAAGTATATATCAATGAAAATAAAATAAGTATGCAGTGACCACAAACTGATGTCTATAAGACTTTTTTTTTTTTTTTTTTTTTAAAAAAATGTCTATAGGTCTTTTGATACCATTAAACCAAAATCCTAACTTCCACTGACCAAATGCAATGCCAGGTAAGCTAGATGACTAATTGTTAACCTGAGAAACTGGATATTTAGTATAACTAAACAATTTTAACTTGTTCGAGCAATAACATTGTACTTTTCTTTATTCAATGATCTAATTATAATTTAATGTGTAATTAGTAGCCTATTTGACCAATTTCCCTTCAAAATATAATCTTGAAACAGTAAACATGCTAGAATCTCCAAGTCCACCCCAAGAAGATACCCAAAACTCAAGTGCACACATGTTAAGATAACAATAACATAAGCAACCTTTCAAAAAAAAAAAAAAAACAATAACATAAGCAATGAAATTGCAAGAAAGCAAACATTGAATTATGACAGGGTTTGTTGATGAGAATGTTAATATAATTACACAAAGGCTCTGTATTTCTATTGCAGAGTCATCTCACTCATCTGTTTGAAACACAACAAACAATTTCCAAAAGTAGACGAGAGAGATGCATTTGGAAGAGGAGAGAGAGAGAGAGAGAGATGTTAGCAAAGCATTGTGAAATGCTACAAGGGACAACAAACATGTTACTGCATGAATTGTTAATAAACAAAGCATAAACCTAATGCACATTCCCATGCTTCCACATCTCTGCCTCCCTTCTATGTTTTTTTTTTCTTCTTTTTGTTTTTTTTTTTCCTCGTGTTTATATATTACCCCTCCAGTGTTCAAAGTACACAGCCTGAAGAAGAAGCACCACATAGACATACAGAATACAGACTACACCTACAAACACAGAATATCCTACTGTTCTATCCACTACTGCTAGCCCGAAAAAGGTAAATGATTCCAAGTGCATCAAAAGAAACACTATTTCATACAAGCCTCTCACAAAATTATGCTCAGATCAGACCAACCACTCACAATGCCCATGAGCTTCAAGAGAATAAATAAAGGAACCACTAGCTCAAGGATACTTACTGATCAGTTGGGCGTTTTGGAGCAAGCAAAAACAATTTACATGAAGTGCTTTGCTCAAGATAAATATTTATTTCTTCAGACAAAAATCGCATTGACTTTTGTGCAACAGCATTTCCAAATTATTAATATTTCTTTAGTTCATATGGTGGTAGAACTCGCCAAAGACAATTCATGCAGCTCACTTAGCATCCATTCTTCCCCTGTTTGACCTCCAAGGACTATCGCTCTAGTTCCTCCGACAACGCAAGTACTGTGTCCCCAAGCAAATCTTGGAGGTCGACCAGGAACATTTAAAATCCTCCATGTAGGCTTTTCTTCGGTAGGGTCTAGGATGTAGAGCTGAGAGGCCGAGTGAAGACCAGCAACAGACCCACCAAAAACCAGAATTCTACCGCCAGGGAGGCTTACAGCCACATGATCAAGTCTGGGGGGAGGAGCTATGCCTCCAGGATTTCCAGCACCAGGCATTCCACTGCCCGTCACACATCTCCAGCATGGCTGCTCTTCGCTCAGATCCATTGTAAATACATCACTTGATCGGAAACGGAGAGGACCACTCTTAGCAAGCCCCCCAAACATCAAGATTTTCCGGCCGCCATAAACAGATAATGTGTGACCCAAACGGGAAGGTGGAGTCCATGCTACAGGTATCTCACGCCACACAGGCTTTTCCATGGAAAGATCAAGCAGGAAAGTGTCGCTCAGAAGTACTCCAGAATCTGCACAACCACCAGACACTATCAACTTGGTCCCATCAAGGGTGCAGGAGCTGTGCCAAGATCTCGGAAGTGGTGGGGCCAAACTTGAGATTTCACGCCAGGTGGGCTGCTTGGCATCCAAATCCAACACAAATACATCATTCAGTAAGCCTTGAGTTCCACAGCCCCCAAAAACAACAAGATGAGACCCATTCACACAAGAAAGTGTGTGACCCCAACGGCCAGGAGGTGGTGAACTCACTTTTACATGTTTCCACTCTGGGTTGCTCGAATTCAAGTCTAGCACAAATGTATCATTCATGGGCTGCATATTTACTCCCTCTCCACCAAAAAGAACAACACGATTCCCAACTGCACAAGCACTGAAGTTGCAACGTGAAGGTTCAACAGCACCTCCAACAGTTAATTTCCTCCAAGCTGCTGCTTCAAGTGTAGTTAATTCCCTTGCCAATCTACCCCAACCTAATCTTTTTGCTCCAGGTACTGTCTCCAGTACACGTGTTGTTTCACTTCCCCAAGCATTCTGACAAACCATTCTCCAAAGATCTTCATTTTTTGTCAATTCATAGAGTCGTCTACAAACAGAGCCAAAAGATGCAATATCTCTAGGTGTCAACCGTGAAAGAATCTTTAGAGACAGGACTTCATCACTCAACTGTAAGATCCCACAAACTCCACGAGTGATATTCCGGTTTCCATCAGAAAATGGTCCGAAAGAAGAGAGACTAGATCGATACCTATCAGATGATCTTATAGACTCCTTCACTGAAGATCCTGGCAGTGGACCAAGATCAAGATTTATTTCTGTAAAGAACTGGATACCAATAATATGAGTGATTGTCTCATCATCTCCATAAATAGGGGTCATGCGCAGTCTATTCATCAATGGAGATCCATCCTTTCTAAAATTTAATAACTCTCCTTGGAATTCAAGCCCTTGCACTAGACATCTTCTTATTTCAGCAACTACAGCAGAGTCCACTAATGGATGCCTTCTTTTAGCAAATGGTCCCCTACATTGCAAAAACCGACTGCAGAACAAAAATAAAAGAAATTGAAAATTATTAACAGAGAATACGATAAGACAAAATACAGAAGAACGGAACAGAAGAAATGTTACAAGCTACTGAAGACTTGAGAAGTAGAGAAACTAAGAAGCTATTATAACATGAAGGGAACTTGAATTCAGGACATTTGAGATCATAACATTGAAAAGATATAATTGAATTGGTGAGCAAGGAGGAAGATTCAGAGCTAATGCAGCTCCAAAATGCTAGTGTCTTAACAAACACGGTATTTGTATCTTTTCATAGTTGTAGAAAGAGACCACTGTTCGTGGATACATAGCTATAGGTAAAATAGTACTCCATAATACATTAAAAATAGAATTGCAGAACTGCACAAAAGAAGGGAGAGAGAGAGAGAAAGAGAGAGAGAGAGACTTTGATAGTCCAACAAATTTCAATCCACTAAGGGTGGAAAGATAATCAGATATACTTGGCCAATTTAAAAATTATAATGTGTCTATAACTGGGATATACTTTTCTGCCGAGTTCATGCATATAAAAACAATACATAAGTTCCTAAAACTGCAATCTGCTTCACAACCTGGACCTACCCATCCATCCCCTTTATCAATGCAGAGCATCTAATATAAGATCCATTGATTACATTATATAAGACTATTATAGTTGGAAAAAACTATTTCCAAATGGAAAACGACAAATGTATAAACTAAATTCTAGGTATTCTGGTATTGGCAAGGAACATAGAATGAACATTAAATGAAAACACAGCTCCAATTCACAAGTGTCTGTATATTTTGGTAGATAACATGCCTTCTACCTCCAAAGAACCACTTAATAAAATGAGAAGGAAAAAAATGTTCAGTAGTGTGTTTCCTTCCCCACCCCTCGATGGCAGGAAAACCACTTATTTCCCCAGGTGAATGAGAATCTTCTATGTTGAAAACCTTCATTTCAGCAGCAGAACACATTCAATTCCAAAACATAAAAAGTGGGCATTTTAACATGGCTTGTGTAGAATTTACAGGACCTGCAGGTGCCCTGAAGTCTTATAAGGATAGTACCTTTGAGCCCATATATTGCACATTAACACATCACCTAAAATGCATTTCCCAAGCAATTTAACTGTTTCAAGTGCTAAAAAACTTGATACGCTAAATACACACTAGCCTAAATATAATACCAGTAAAACACACCAGACCACTTCATCTTACGAGAATTTGGATCTTTTGAAGCAGACTAATTTTGAAAAAATAATTGCAACAATATCTTACAAGTAATAAAGTATGGCTTCTGAAATAATAATTATAAGTATAATTATAATTGTAACAACAAGAACACATGTATAAATCACAATGGGTTTATGGAAAACATAAGCAAGATGCACTCTACCTCTGCTTTGGATGGCTAGACAAGCTTCTTTCAAAAGCAAAAAGCACTCTATCAAAAGCATATATACATAGCACTTGTGTTCTCTTACACCAATATTTTGTTTTCAAATATATGTTGAAATAAGCTCCCAACTTCCCATACCACCCAGTAGAGACTAATTATGGTTCCACCCACAATATCATTAGTTGGACTTTGGGCTCTCTTCCAAGCAATTTGTACAATGCTTTGAGGTATTACGTTAACACCAACATAAGCTCTAACTCAGAACCCTAGATTTACTAGGCCCTTTTCTCCTAAAATGGTGTAAAAGATGTTTATGATGTCATTGAACTTATCCTTGCAAGAAACTAGAGGTTTGTAACCTAAAAGCAAGATGGAGAGAGGGGACTAGTGGGAAAGGGGTTGTGGGATCTCCCCCAAAAATAATGCAAAAAGAAAGCAATAGGAATGTAAGTTATCCCTTCTAAATATGATTTATTACAACAATTGTAAAATTCTTATACACAGCAGTTTTGATAATAGCTCAACTTAGCTGTTATCCTTCATAGCAAATTCCTGTACAACAACTCATCACTATTACAGAACTATAGATTCACATACTACTATGGGAATATGCATTGTGTTCACAAGTAACTGCTTTATTACATTACACTTACCTAAAATGAACTGGAGAACTATTAATTCAGCAATCCAAAACAATACTCTTCTAAAGTTTCTTCCTAAGAATGCTTAATCACATTTTGCATCAGCTTTATCTTGTAAATTGTAAGGCAGTGATTAGGCTGTTCCCATATAGATGTTTAACTGCATTAGAATATTGTGCACTCAAGTTGATTGGCTCAACATTGTTTTCAATTCTGAGCCTAAGTATAAACTCAAGTATTATGTTTTGACACTCATTTTCAAACTGAGTTTAGTGAATTATATAGACACACTGGCACACACACACATACATGTAAGTATGTATATATAACCATAACTCTAAAATCTAAATTTCTGCCATTATCCACAATATGAAGTGAATCGTGTTGTTCAATACCCATAGGCCATAGCCACAAAGATATCTGGCATATTACTCTGTTACCCAGAATTAAGTTATCTAATCAGATTTTGGTATACATCAGTCATGAGTAAGCTCAAATGCTAAATTCTGGTAAGTTCCAAAGGTTTTGAGTTTTGACAGATCCATGCGAAATACCCATGTCCTCCAGGGCTCCAGGTATATGCCCACTATTACATTTTGATAATATGACAACTCTGGTTAATATAGTTGTACCATTCTATCAATTTGTTGAAATGTGAATCTTACGTATACTGTGAAATACAAACTTCTTTACCCATTTCTGAAACTTCACCATCCTTTAGAGGTTTAATTTAATATTGCAGTGCCAATATTTTGCAACAAACAACCATGAGAAACTGAATATAGGTAATCAACTCATCAGAAATGGAATAGGCAAATATTGAAGAACACAGGATCCCTACATATGATCTGTTTGTGTAGAGAAATTAGAAGTTCCCAAATAACAAAAGGGCAAAAAGGGTATTCAGCCAGTCAGATAAGTTCTGCCTTGAAACAGTAAAGAACCGCAGAATAAAACCTATAATTATGCAGCAGCAAAACTATTGATCGAATACTACAGAGGTATACCTAAAAATCACCACAACAAAACCTAGACTATCTGGATAAATTAGACAAAATAACAATAATTAGATAACAAATTATAAAGAAATCAGGGGGAAGGGCAAGCTTTATCGTTCCAAATAGTGAGAGTTCTCGGTTTGGCATTGAAAACCATAATACCATAGAAATAGCTATGTTCTTTGTCCTGAAGAAGGCCAATTGGGCACATATAGCTAAACAACCTAAAACTCTCAACCATCAAATACAGAATCCCCCTTCTTTGGATGCAATAAGAAAGAATTCACATTAACGATTTCCCATTTCCACTATTCGCTCTACCTAGTGAAGAACAAATAACTGAGGCAAATTACACCCCAAAATTCATTTCAATCCTCGTTCCAATTCTTACTTTCCAGAATTCAGAGTAGAGTAAATCGTATTCTACAAATTAAACGTTAAGACTCACCAGTTTCGGCCGAGAACCTCTTCAGCTCTGTAACCAGTAACCATCTCAAACACGGAATTAACATAAATAATGGGGTGGTCCGGCTCGAGGGCGTCGGAGACAACGAAACCGCAAGGCGCCGGCTGAAGAAGCGAGTCTACCGGAAAAGGAAGCGGCGTGCCACCGGCGGCATCGCTGCTGAACAAGAACCCTAACCTCTCCTCTTCCTCCTCTTCCTCCCCCAAATTCTCCTCGTCCCCGCTGAAATCCGAGTTGCTATCCCACTCCATCACAGGCCAAAACAAAGCTTTCGTTCGATTCCCCCAAAGGATTATTCACCCCATAATAATTCGTCACCCTCCAAAATCGCCAAGGAAAAATGTCAGAATGTGAATCCAGAAGCAGAAGCGAAGCTGTTTTTGGAAATTTCAAAAATTAGTGAATATAATTTTTGCTTTTTAATTTAGGGTTTTTGGTTTTTATTTTTGTTTATTTATATTTCTATTTTTCATTTATTTTTGGGGGGTTTGGGGATGAGAGAATGAGTGGTTGGCGGATGTCAGGGCAGGGGGAGAAGGGTCAATTAGACCATGTGCGTGTGAGTACCGCCTTTGAAATTCTCTGAGAAGATAATCTGCATCTTTGTTGTACATCACGCTTTGATTGTTGCACTTTTTTGTTTTAATGTCACTGTTCATTAAAAGGATGACAATGGGCGTTTTCGGGTCGGAGGACCATGCACTTACGGCTCAACCCGCCTTTTCGTCTCAAATTTTTATGGACTAAATTTTATCCAATATAATTAACAAAAATATTTATAATAGTTTTAAATATTGTTTCACAAATTATCTTAAAATTTAAAAAAATAAATAAAATAAACTACATAAAATGTTTAAATTTAATTATAAATTTTGTATTTTTCAAAATTTTTTAACATATTATATATTTTTATTTTAGAGAAATTTTATAATGTCAAAAAATATCTTGTAACACTACAAATAAAAATAGATAGTGACATCCATACTTTGTTATACTAAAGGATTATGTTAAAAGCTTAAGTTTCATTTCCCTATTCGTCATTAATATATAATTATCTGTTACTATATCTATCTATCTAAGTATCTATTATATTTATAATTGATGCAATTTTGGAGGTTGGGTTTGGCCCACCTAATATTATGAGTTTGTTTGGTTATCAGCGCGATTAGCGGTTATCAAATAGCATATTGTATTAGCGGGTTTGACCAACGAATTATGTTAGTGGATTGTAAAAGATGTTTCGTAAAAATTAGCTGTTTAGATTAGTGGTTAACATGTAAAATGACATATAAGGACATTAGTGTATTGCTTTTTTTTTTTTAAATTGTTATGGTTAATAATTTTAGAATAATTATAACCATTTAGAAACTATAAATTATTCATATATTTAATATTTTAAAAAGTGAATAAATAACAATATAGCAAAAAACATGAATTCAAATGAACAATACATTTCAAATTGAAAAACAAGTCTATATCATAATAAATAATTATGATATAAAATAAGTCTAAGAAGAATATTTAGCTGCCATCAAACTTGAAGCAATGTCATTAAGAATACTTGTCATCTCTTGAGTTCTCATTTCTTCTTCACCTTAAGCAAAATTAACTTCAACATCTTGAAAAATATCTGGAGGTATGAATTCAGGATCTTCGTCAATAACTCTAAAAGTTGGGTCTTCAATCGTACTTCTTCTAATATAGTTGTGTAGTGCAAAACATGAACAAATTATCCTATTTTGATCTATTAATGAATATCTTGGCATTTTTTGTAATATCTTCCATCGAGCTTTAAGAACACCAAAAGCCCTTTCAATACAACTTCTTAACGATGAATGCGCTTGATCAAATACTTCTCTAGACCCCCTTAGATTTGCCCCACGAAACTCCGATCGATGGTACCTTGTCTTGGGGTAAGGTGTCAAATACCCTTCTCTTTCTAGGTAGCCTTTGTCGACCAAATAATACTTGCCTAAATGAATACAATGGTGATATATATATATATATATATATATATATATATATATATATATATATGAGTACATAATCATATCATATAAAATTACCTGGTGAGGGCTTTGGAAAATTGAAAATTGAGACTTGAATCATTGATCGTGTCAAGGAAAATGCGAGAATCATGAGCCGATCCCTCTCATCCTGTTAAAACATACGTAAATAGCAAATCAAAGTTACATGCTGCTAAGACATTTATAGTTGGTATCTCTTTCCTTCCTCTACAACACATTTGATCCTCCTCAGGTATAGTTATTGCAATATGTGTACCATCTATAGCTCCAATGCAATCCTAATATAATACAATAAATATCATATTTAGTCAATCTTATTAAAAATAAATAATAATAATAATAATAATAATAATAATAATAATAATAATAATAATAATAATACCAAAATGGGGTAAGCAACATACTCAAATACCTTAAAATGTTGCATATATCTCTTATCATTGATAATTTGTGGTGGAATTTCCTTGAACTCAGAATCTTTTGGTACAAGTATATCTCTTGAAAATCTATCCATAATATGTAGAACTTCTTTAAAAATTCTACTCACAGTTTTACCGGAATATTGAAAACGCTCTTGAGTATCCATATTAGGAGCACCCTTACTAAGTGCATATACAAATAAACCCACTTTCTCTAATATCGACATCCTTGAAGACCTCAAACCATACTTGTTTTCTAAAACAACACACAGTTGACGAAATACATTTTGACTCATTCTAAAGGTGTTAAAACACCACTTTTCATGACCATTTAATAATTCATCCATCCATCTTTCTTCCGTTAAATAAGAAGGCATACACGGTTCTTTGTATATATGATGCAAAAAATAGAAACACATAGCCAGTTGCACATGTTATCAAATTCTAAAATTTGTCATCAATTTTCAAATACTCTTGATAATGGAGATATTGTTAATTATATAGGAGAAGTTGTCTAAGTCGCATATCATTATTATTCATACCTACATAGAAACAAATAAAACTTGCTCTATAAAACTTATAAACATAATAAAATAATTTCATAAATCTGACAGCAAAAATTAATAATAGCATAACATAGTTTGAAAGTTAAATATTCATAAACCTTCTTTACAAAAAAATAAAAATAAAAAAAAATAAAAAGCTACACAATCCATCATGAACATCTTCATAAGTTTGATGGCAAAAAGGCAGCATAATATAGTTAGAAAGTTAAATAATGTTTATAAACTTTCTATACAAAAAATTACACCACCCATCATGAACATCTACATAAGTTAATTTGATGACAAAAATTAGTAGCATAACATAGTTAGAAAGTTAAAAGTTCATAAACTTTCTACACAAAAAAATCACCACCCATCATGATCAAAAGCTAAATAAGTTAAGTTTTTGGATGCTTCTCATGGTCATACAAATATTTAATGTATCCAAGCCTACTCTTATCATCCGGCAATAAATTTTTTTTTTTTTTGAGGATCTTCAATCATTGTGCAAGCAAAGAAAAACTCGAGGGCATGAGGCTCCAAACCGGGCAAGCTACACACTTTTGCCAAAGCATCTTCAACACCATACTTTGTTGTACTAGCATTCATTGAATTTATCATATTCATGTTGCTATTCATCATGTTCCTCATTGAAGTATTCATTTCTTGTGTTGAAGTATTCCTCTAATTAATTTGTTGCATCAAGTCACCAAACATTTGATGGATTGTGGCAACCCCTTCTTTTTTAGTAGAACTCCTTGCACTCTTATTACTTTGTGATGAATCACCCTCAAAAGCTCTCTTACGTCTTCTTATGTCATCCCTCTCAACATGTGTCACTTGAGGGATATTAGTAGATGTAGGAGTAGGGGTAGGACTAGACTCTCTCCATACATCATCCCATGATGCTCTCCTACAGTAATTGTCATCACCATTATTATTAAGATCCATGTCATCAAGAGAAACATGCTCATTATTCCTATGAGCAGGTGGGGAAGGAACATATACTTTTTGTTCATGAGGAGAATTGGCTACCGGACTAAACTTGTACTTTCCTTGGGCATAAGATAAAAAAATTTGATCCATTCTATTTTCAAGCTCGGGCTCAATCCCTTCATCTCGAAAAGAATCGAATTTGAAATTTTCGTATAAAACAAAACACAAAAATTTGTAATAGATATGTATATATAACTATTTAAAACTAAAGTAAGTCAACTTAAAAGATAACTAAACCTTAATTTTCATAGCCCACCATTCATCGTTAGCACTTATAGTCTCTTTCACATGATCCCATCCTAGTCCTGTCTCTTTTGCTTTCAATTGTTTCCATAAGCTCCATCTATTTCTCATCCAATCCACCTTATTTTTGAGTTTATTTTTATCCCATGCCAAGTTACTTTAGTTGCTGAACTCTAATTCAATCTTTTTTCACATCAACCTTTTAGAGGCGACTCCACCTTTTTTTCCTTTACTCGTTTCAAAATATTGAATACAACGGTCACAAAGTATGTAAAGTAATTCTTTCGACCAATTAACTCTACCTCCTTTATTTTCATCTTTGTTGTCATTTCTACTTAGCTTGACTTGCATCTATATTTCTCTTTTGAGTTAGTGACATCTAAACATGAAAATATGAATGCAAAGTAGCATTTTAGATGAATAGAATGAACTATCACTACTACAAAACTGAACATATAAATATGACTTTACACTACGTCTCTTAATAAAGGTATAGTGCATAGTTTAAACAAATAAGAATCCACTACACCTGTATTTAAAAGGTGTAGTGAAAAGTAATTTTGTTAAAAAAAATAAAAATTAAAAAACTTTCCGCTACACCCTTGGGAAAAGGTGACCGTGGAAAAATAAATAATAAAAAATTATTTAATTTTCTACGGCACCCTCCCCCAGAAGGTGTCGCGGAAAGTTTATTAATATTTTATTATATTACTTTCCGGGGCACCGCCTCCTTATGGTGCCGCGGAAAGTAAAGGGAAAATTTTAATGAGTAAATTATTAAAATGGTCCCTCGACTATGTCGATTTCACCAATTTGGTCCTACTCATATTGATTTGGCTAATTTCCTCCTTCAACTATCTTTTTTTTTTAAAACCATTTTGGTCCTCCGGCGACTTAGACGGTATACGTCCGGGTATGAGTAGGACCAAATTGGTGAAATCAATATAGTCAAGGGACTAAATTGGTGAAACCAATATAGTCAAGGGACCGAGTAAATTACAAAAATGGTCCCTTGACTATATTGATTTCACCAATTTGGTCCCTCTCATACCCGGACGTATACCGTCTAAGTCGCCGGAGGACCAAAGTGGTTAAAAAAGAGATAGTCGAAGGAGGAAATTAGCCAAATCAATATGAGTAGGACCAAATTGGTGAAATCAACATAGTCGAGGGACCATTTTGGTAATTTACTCAATTTTAATTAAAACAAAATCAGATATGCTCGTCATTATTATCGCAAAGTCTTGACCACAGCCTCCATCTCCTCCATCGTACGCCTCTCCTCGCTATTTCCGCCGCTAACAGATCTGAAGCCACAGCCGACGCCGTCAACGTTTAGCCGCCGCCTCTTTCCTTCGCCAAAGCTACCTTCAGACGCCACCGCCCTTTATTCGCAGGAGCTGTTGGTAAGTCTAATTTCAATTTTTTGGTTATTTATTTCTTCTCCTAAACTCTAAAATCAAACAAGGTTTTCAAGGAAGGCGAGAATATCTGTGGGTTGGACTCTAGAGTTTCACAGAAATAGAGAATCGAGCATTTCAATTAGGGTTACGTAACTAAGAATGAGTTCAAGCGGCGGGGGTGCAAGGAAGGGCGGCGCCGGTAGAGGCAAGCCAAAAGCCACAAAGTTGGTGTCTCGATCTTCTAAAGCGGGGCTCCAGTTTTCGGTCGGCAGAATCGCTCGATTCCTCAAGACCGAAAAGTACGCCGGGCGTATTGGTGCCAGAGCTCCGGTTTATCTCGCTGCCGTTCTTGAATATCTCGCTACTGAGGTGTTGGAATTGGCTGGGAATGTAGCGATGGACAACAAGAAGAATCGCATAGTGCCAAGGCACATTCAGTTGGCTGTGAGGAATAATGAAGAACTTAGCAAGCTTCTGGGTGATGTAACTATTGCCAATGGGGGTGTTTTGCCCAATATCCATCAAACTTTGCTGCCAAAGAAGGCTGGCTCTGGAAAGGGTGAAATTGGGTCTGCTTCTCAGGAGTTTTAGGCTATCTTCATATGCCAAAGTTCCTAAATTTGCAATTTTCATATGCCAAAGTTCCTAAATTTGCTAGGCTATCTTCATATTGTTTTTTTATTCAATAAATACAATATGATTATTATTGTGTTAGGTATATCCTCTGCTTTTTTGCCATATTCATTCTTAGCTTTCACTTGATTATGGCTATTGTGATTTTAAGGTTCTCCTAATACTGGTTTTGCTTGACAGTTATTGTTGTAGTGGAGTGTGTTGCTTTATGTCCTAATGGTTTGTGTTGACATTTTGGTTTTTTGGTTGCATTTATTGGAAGTTTGGTAGCAATAAATCACGGGTCTGTATTTCTTTTGCTTGTTTGATATCACTTATCTATGTCGTGTCTTTTCAGATATTCTTGGCCAACCATGAGAAATTTCATGTTGAAGCCGACAAACATTATTGAAAAGAGATTTCAGAGCTTATTTTTTTTTTATTTTTTTTTAAATGAGGTATCCGCGGCACCCGTTGAACGAATTCCCCAGATACTTTTTAATTAAAAATAATAATTATTCTATGTTTTTCGCTACACCCGTTCAACGGGTGTAGCGGAAAGCATATACTTTTGCAGTCACTTCCATATGCTACACCTGTACAGGTGTAGCGAAAATACTTGTACATGTGTAGCTTATGTGCTTTTTTGTACTGGTGTATACATAAGTTGCAATTATGATTTTAAGAAGTAAGTTTCTGCACTCCTAAGCCTTGTTGTTATGATTTTATCTCATCATATAAATTGTCAAATTTGTTCTTTTGGCCAAAACTAGAGTGGGGAAAAAGAGCTTACCAAAATTCAAAATTTCTATATATGTTAACTTTAAGGAATCACTCTGTCATGCAACTGAAATATTTCTAGACTTAACCAGGAACTCAAAGCTCACCCATATACCACAGAGCTTTCTAAGTCAGCTTTTGTAGTTGTAACTAAGGTTTTGCTGTTTGTGTGCTATCAACAATTTCATCTTAAGGTTATAGAGTCTTTTTAAAAAGTTTAAACATCAATTGCTATAAACTCTTTAATCTTAAAGCAATACACACAAGGAAAAAAGTAGTGCAAATATTAACTGCACTCTCACATTCTGCAGTGCTCACTCACTGCTTTCTCCTTTCTTTGCAGTTCACACTACCTCACTGTATTCACACTGCTGCTATACTAACATACATATACAGTCAAAAACATCTACTGCATACATACATAGACACATTACACACTACCTTACTGCACAGATAGACACATTACACACTACACTAAGTGAATATACAACAAACTTGCAGGAATCAAAGCACAAAATGTTAACAAATTAAAAGAATACACTAGCAAATCTCCCTTCAAAACACCGTAAATATACAACAAAGTCGCAGGATTCAAAGCACAAAAATGTCACATTCATGTAGGAAAAAAAAAAACGAAAACACCTGGAAAAAGATAATCAGAAATGAGAGAAATAAGGGCAAATTAGAACTTTGAAATAAGGGCAAATTAGAACTTTGAAAAAAAAAGGAAACGCTATGCTAAACACTGCTCTCCCTAGCGTGTCAAATTTGGCGGTTTAGATGGCGATTCGATAATTGAAAAAGCTATTAACCAAACATCTTAGTCAAACCACTAAAGATGGTAAAATCCGCTAAAAATCAGCGGATCAGCTGATAACCAAACATAGCCTATATGTGGGTTGGGATGTGAGGGATGTGTGGATGCCGAAGGGGGTATCGGGGTATGGCGGTTGGATAGGGTAGGCGGTATGGCGGTTGGATAGGGTAGGGGGTATGGTGATTGGATAGGGTAAGGGATATGGCGTTGGATTGGGTAGGGGTTATGACGGTTGGATAAGGTAGGGGTATAGTAGCTGAACTGGGTTGAGGCGTGTGGCGGTTGGACTGGGTAGAGGAGTGTGGCGACTAGACCAGGCGAGGCCGTTAGCTACTGGACCAGCTGGGTTGGTTGGGGGATCACCCGGGCCAACGGTGCGTCTTGGGGCCTCAGCAAGCAGTGGTGGCGTAGGGTAGGGGGACACGTAGTTGGTTGTAGGTGGAGGGTGCAGGATGTCGTACACGTGGAAGGTCGTGATAAGGTCCGTAATAGTATAAATTGGGGGGTTGTGGTCTGTTTAAGACATTACTCAAGACATGAATACTTCTTTGGTCTAGTGGTTTGGCTTCCCCCTTCCTGCTGTGCGCATAAATATAGTATGTGCAGTCCAACTATCAGCTTAGGCTTTTAGTTGAGATGGAGCACATGCTTTAATTTGGTATCAGAGCTCTGCAAAAGGTCATGAGTTCGAATCTCCGCGTCACCAAAAAAAGAGACTTCCACGTGTTGCTTGGTTGGAATCCACCTCACACGTTGAGGGGGCGTGGGCGCATAAAAAGAGACTTCCACTTGTTGCTTGGTTGGAATCCACCTCACACGTTGAGGTGGCGCATAAATATAGTATGTGCAGTCCAACTATCAGCATGCATGGGTTCAAATTCTGGTGGTAACATAGTTAGGCTATTTTATTCTATTTATTTACTAGTCCCTCAATTCTTTATTTATTTAGTTGTTGGTCCTTCAGTTTATTATTTATACTATTTTGCTATTTCTATGCCGCCATTCTTGGGGCAGTACCTTGCGTTTGTACATATTTCTACTGGACCTCATGCACCAATAATAAAAACATTATTTTCCTATCCCGTTCGATATCGTTATACCCGGTTTATAGTGGATCCGGTCATAATAAAACCATCATTGGCGCCATTAGCGAGAATCGTTACAAAAAGCGTGTGTTCCCAGAATCGTTACGCCGAAATGGCCGGATCCCAAAGCGAGTATTCGCCGAACCCCCGTGCGGCTGAAAAGGATGTGCAGGATCCAAAAAGGCAAGCATTGCCCCCTCTTGGAGCTGAGAGTGCGCCAGTCGATGCCACCTGTAAAGGGGTTGGTGGGGAAGCCAAATAGGTCCACTCTACCCCGCCGAAAGTGTTGGTTGCTCCTACGCATCACATGGTCGCCAACATCATAGGCGGCACCCCAAGATAGAATCCCATAGCTTTGTTCTCTAGCAACCCAGGCACAAGATCTCGAGATGAGCATAGACTAGAGCCAGGAGAGCTACTCCATCCCTTTGGGATCAAGGTTCTAAGTGGGCTGCAAGGAATAAAATCCTTAAGAAAGCCTCCCCACCCATCGATGAGTCCGAAGGAGGAAGCACATACCGCACCCCGATGGCGGGGGGATCCCACAGTAGGGGCACGGGCCGTTCTCTAACAAAAGCCACCCTTTCTGATGGATGGGCAAAAGGAATAGACCCTAAAATCGCAGGACTACTCCAATAGAAAGAACGAGGTAACCTCCCGGAAATGCTTAAGATATTGGTAACCCCGCCCTTCACCCGAAGAATTATGAGAGAACCCATTCCTTCAAATTTCAAACCCCTAGGTATCAAGCGATTTGATAGCTCGGGTGACCCGCAGGAACATATCATAACCTATCAGGCTACTATGATGCTAAAGGGATCCTCAGAGGCTGTGATGTGTAGAGGCTTCTTTTCAACCTTATCGGGCCAAGCTCAACGCTAGTTCACGAGTCTTCAGGGAAGCACCTTTGATTCTTTTCACAACCTAGCTATAAAGTTCATCACTCATTTTATGAGGGGAATGAAAGGTCGGAAACACTTTACACATCTCACCACTATGAAACAAGGCATAGGGGAATCATTGACAGATTTCTTAATCTGCTGGCTAGCAGAAGAGGCAGACATAGAGGATATAGATGAAAAATCGACCATCGTTATGTTCGTAGATGACCTAAGGGCTGTAGAGCTTTATAAGAGTCTGAGACGCAAAAGTCCGAGCACCTATGCCACTCTTATGGCAAAGGCTGACAGATATGTAGAGGCAGAAAAGGCGAACCGACTGAAGGGGAGTGGAGAATAAACACCCTGGCCTCGAAGAAACCCTGGGCTAAGGAACCAGTTAAAAGAAAGGGAACGAACCCACGGGTATAGGAGAATTTCATAGGAAGAGGGAAAGCTATGACCGATATCGGCTCCTAGAACCTGATAGGGTTCCACAGGGTACCTCCTCCACGGGCACACTGCCCCCCTCCCCTGTGAGGGCATCGTCCATTATTCCCATCACCCCCCCTCAAAGCGCGACCTAGTGAAATACTTGCTTATGCCGAGGAATGTCAAATGGTCAAGGCCCTCGACCAGCACGGCAAGAAAATCATGGCCTCCGACCGAGAGAAATATTATCACTCTCACCGTCGATATGGGCATAACACGGATGAGTGTCAAGCTTGGAGGAAGGAGATAGAGACCCTCATCCAAATAGGTTAGTTGCGAAATTTCATAGATTGGAATAGGATGCACCTTGGAAATGTGTGGAAGGGGGACACAGCTGAGCGTTCCAATCATCTGAACCCCGCCAAAGAGAAACTCGCGAAGGAAGTTGGGGACAGAGGTAAGCGCCTAGTGATAAATGTAATTTTTTAGGGATGACCATCGATGGAGGACAAAGAAAAATATGTAACCTTTCGAGCAGGGGGCCCCTCATCCAAGGACGCTACAGTTATCTCGATGGGAATCAACAAGCCTCTAGTAAAACGAGTTCTAATAGACATGTGGAGCAGTGTAAATGTTATGTATCACGACGTGTTCATGAAGTTAGGATCAACTCCGAACAATCAAAACTTTGCTCGGGGGGTTTACCGGGGACACCGTCGAGACCGAAGGATCAATACGCTCTCCTATTGAATTAGTTGTGCGAATGGCGTGTGCCCATAACATTATCCTCGGGAGACCCGGGTTAGTTAACGTTGGAGTAATCTTGTCGATGGAACACTTGTGCTGGAAATTCCATACACCTAAAGGGATTGGGACAATACGGGGAAACTAACAATCGGCTCGGGAATGCTACCGGAAATCTTGCCAAAAAATAGGGGAAGAACAACTGCTCATGCACATCGTGGAAAAAGAGGTGGAAAAAGAACAATTAATTAAGAACATGGACCGATCGTAGAACTGGAGGAAATAATGTTGGATCCATCTAGCTTGAGTCAGTAGGTAAAGATAGGGATGTGGCTCACAGAGAATTTGCACAAGGAAATTATTCAGGAGGGAAACCAGCAGGCCCAACGAGGAAGGATGTTCCATTAGCCGTCTCTAGAACGCACATCATCTGAAGCGTTTCTTTTAATAACTCAAGATGGGGGCAGACTAGTTGAGCTTTAGGAGGGAAACGACCTCATAAAGTACAGTTATAAAATTTGTACGTACACATTCGTTTTCTACTTCTATGTTCAGAATTCCTTAACTGCTAACCCCACACAGAGCCAAGACGTAGCCCTAGACTTGGTTTGCACATCCTCACCTGGGCTTGCATGGTATGGTACGCAACCCATCGTACATTTGAAAGATAAAAAATAAAAAAAGAAAAGGAAAAAAAAGTGTGTGGTGGTGCTAGCATGAAGCAACAGGCGGCCCACACACTTATATGTATTTCTGGGCTAAAGGGATGCGATCCCTAAACTTGGCAAAAACGTATCTCCACTTGGGCATGGAGGCATGGTATGCAACCCAACGTGCATCTGAAAAAAATGAAAAAAAAATGAGAAAAAAAAGTATGTGGTGTTAGCATGGGGCAATGCACAACCCACACACTTATATGTATTTTCGAGATAAGGGGACGCGATCCCTAAACCCAGCAAATACGTATCTCCACCTAGGCATGCAGGGCATGGTACGCAACTCAGCGTGCAATAAAAAAAAAAATGTGCGTGGTACTCGCATGAGGCAGCACACAACCCACATACGAATACACCAGGTTAAGGTGACACGATCCATAAACCCAGAGTGTACACATTTCCACTTGGGCTTGTAGTGGTCAACTTATTATCTATTTCGCTTCTCATCGGTCGACATGTATCTATCTCGCTTCTCAGCGGTAGACATGCACTATCTCGCTTCTCAGTGGTCAACGCGGTCGATATATTCCTCTCCTCGGTGGCATGGCGTCTCAGTAAACCTGCGCGATAGGAAGGTGGCGAGTATCTCTATCTTTTTCTTGTAGGGTATCTATGTATTACATGGTACATGTGAGATCTGAGTCATCCTAACGAGCAATAAGCTATAGAAACTGAGCACCAAGCTATCCAGAAGAGATGAAGAGTTTTCAGGAGTCGAGAGCGTCAAGGCGCGTAAAAGATCAAAATTGTCGATATTTTCTTTGCTTGTCAAAGACAATCATAGAAAGTAGGAGACTTATGATGAAATATTGGAGGTTGGGCTTGACCCACCTAATATTATATGTGGGTTGAGCTCCTATTATAGAGGAACTCAACACCCCTCTCCTCCTGAGTTTACGATGTGTGATCATTTTGATCCTACTCCACTTGTTTTTGTTTTTGTTTTTTTTTTTTTGTATTATTATTATACCGTTAAAAGTCTTTTTACATGTTCACCACTAATAATAAACAATTAATTTTGTCAAACATTTCTTTACACACCGTTAATGTAATCCATAGGTTAAAATTACTGACACAATCCGCTAACCACTAACCATTATCCGCTAATTGCTAAATAAGGTCACTGCCAATAATAGCTTAAAATGTAACTTTTTAAAAATTTCAACAAATTTTAAACAAATTAAAAAAATAATTGCACATATATTTAATTAATTTGACAAAAAGATAATTAAAGCATTAGAAATATTGAAGAACATTACTAGAAAGAGATTCCATATATAGTTGCAATATGGTGCTCAACTTTTGGATGGGTGTTTGAATAACACGTGTGTTGTCTTGTATTTTTATTATAATTCATTTCCATGGAAATGCTCTATGTATTGTAGTTCATCTGTTCCATGTACTATTGTTCATCTTCATTATTGATCTGTTCCATGTACTGTTGGTAGAAACATCTGGAAATTTGAATTTACAGGGGAAAACTTGGATGTATGTAGAAACTTGAGTTACAAGATGAAAACTAAACTCTCTTGCTGTAAAAGATTAAAGATGTAAACTAATTCTCTGCTGTCTGTAAAACTAAGAAACAAGAGCAATATATAACTGAATCACAATAGAATCATCTAGAGTTACCTCGAAAACATATAAATCGTTTGAGTTCATGCCTTTTCTAAAGAAATCTGCAACATAATATAGGAGCTAGCCCGGCCCTATTTTGGGGCTAAAGACACAAATAGGACGAAAACAAAAACATAGACAAAAATAGGACATTTCAAAAATAAGAAAAACTACTTTTCCAAATGCATTTGATGTCAGACCCGGTCAAACGCAAACGCAAACGCAAGTGAAACTTGTGTATATCGAGATATGGAAGTGTTTTCTTTTAACTTCTCCGCGGCCGAACTGGTCTCGAGCTTCTCCAGTGTGAACGAGAAGCCAGCAACCAAACTAGTCGCCTTCTTCGCCGGAGAAGTTTAAAAAGAAATGCAAGTCCCACTTGCGTATCTCGAGATAAGCAAGTCTAACACTAAATGCATTTAAGAAAATAATTTTTCACATTTTTGTACCAATTTTTGAAATGTCTTATTTTTGTCGATTCACCCCCTATTTTGCTGGTTGAGAGAGGGAAGGTGAACTGCTCCGAAGAGGAGATGGGAAGGCCTCCGATATGGTATCCCACGACAACTTGTCTTGCACCCGTCGCTTTCTATCTAAAAACGCTGGCCTCATTGGTATTTCACCCACCTCCACCTTGCATGTTAGCCTTGCTACAATTTCAGACATTGGTGGTCTTACATTTGCATGTGGCTGGAGACACAAGAAAGCCACCAGAATTGTATGCAGCACATCTTTTTCCGGAAACTCATTTTCTCGCAATTTGGGATCTACTAGCTCCATCAATTTCGACCTTTCGTATAGCCTCCATGCCTGCAATTGACATGGATGGTATCACAAAGAGCTTAATTAAAAGAGTTTCCATGTCTGGCTCTTGTAGCTCAGTTGGTTAGAGCACCCGTTTAGTAAGCGGGAGGTCTTGAGTTAAATTCCAACAAGAGCAAATTTCAGTTTCAAATTTAATACTTTATGCTCAGATAAATGTAGTGACTCGGGAAGTCATAAGATTGAGCCTCAGTGAAAAGTTCATATTAGAAACGACGCTAAGCACTTTGTGCTCAGATGACATGTAGTGACTTTCTCATATGGGAGGTCAAGAGACCGAGCACCTTGTGCTCAAATGACATGTAGTGACTCTCTCATATGGAGGTCATGAGATCGAGCCTCAGTGAAAAGTTCATATTAGAAACGATGAAAAAATTAAGGTCCTACATATTCAGGGAGGTACTGCATTTCTGATGGCAAAGTAAGATCTGTGTTTTTCCTGCAGCTGATAATTTCGAGGACCAAAACTCCGAAACTATAGATGTCAGCTTTTTCAGATAGTTCTCCTCGAATGGCGTATTCAGGGGCAGTATAACCTCTGCAAAAGATCCAAGGAGTCAGTAAAACACTACTTAGGCACGGGTTTAAAAGAACTACTTTACTTACAGTGTTCCAGCAAAGTTAGTGCTGAGATATGCTTGATCTTCAGGGAAAAACCTGGCTAAGCCAAAATCTCCGATCTTTGGTAGAAATTTGTCGTCTAGAAGAATGTTGCTAGCTTTTATATCTCTATGAACAATTCGAATGTGCGAATCCTCATGTAGATACTGTAAACCTCGAGCAACCCCAAGAATTATTTGGAACCGAGTGTTCCAATCCAAGAAAACATCACTTTTTCCTGTAACAGACATCATAATATCAGAAAAGATCAAGAGTATATAATAACTTGTGATGAAGTGAACAGAGAATTGAAAACAATATAATGTGAACTGTGAAGTGATATATACCATATATTAGAAGGTCCAAACTCCTGTTCTTCATGTATTCATAGACCAGCAGCCTTTGAGCTCCATCTGAGCAACAGCCAAGAAGGCGGACCAGGTTCTTGTGTTGTATGCTTGTGATGAGCTTCACTTCAGAAAGGAATTCAGTTTCTCCTTGCTGTGATTTGTCTGCAGATAGCTTCTTCACTGCAGTTAGCCTCCCATCTGCTAGCATCCCCTATCAAATACATGGATATTCAATCAATTACCAATTAAAGAGTCTTCAGTTAACAAAGTCCAGTCAAAACTAGTCCATTATATTGTGTGATTTGTTTCAAAGTGGAATACACAATATGTAGGTGATCTTGGTCCAAAACATTTTCGTTTTGTCAATTTTTTTTTTATAAATTTTTTAATCCCATTTATTAAAGTTTTTTAATCCCATGTATATGTTCAAAAACTCAAAACTTAATGTTTAGAAACAATGAATATTCAGAAACTCAAAGCTTAGCTTAATGTTCAGATATACTAGACATTATATGTTCAAAAGCTCAAAGATTAATGTTCAGAAATTAAACACGGTATGTTCATTATCTCAAAGCTTAATGTTTATACATTAAACACTACAACATTCATTCTGTCACAGGTCCATGACATACCTGCAGGCCTTACATATATTCAAAAACTCAAAGCTTAATGGTCAAAAACTAAATACTATATGTTCATTATCTCAAAGCTTAATATTTATAAATAGACACTACAACATTCATCCTATTACATGTTCATAACATTGCCTTACATATGTTCAAAAAACTCAAAACTTAAAGTTCATCAACTAGACGGTATATATATTCATAAACTAGTATGTTAAGAAACTCAAAGCTAAATGTTACAAATACACGTTCAGCATAGTGAAACGCTATCATTTTTAACTGGGTCCACCTTATAAGGTGAACCTATATTACTTCCTAGTATAACTATTGGGAAAAGATAATTACACTATAAAACCGACCATACCAGAAAAACTGGCCCAAATCCACCTCTTCCAAGTAAGTTACTTGGGTGAAAGTTCTTGGTAGCCTTCTTCAGAGTCTGGAAGTCAAAATGGGAGATTGTATTCCCACCAAGGAAATCCTCTCTTGCTGAAACAAACAAAGCATTAGCCAAAACAATGGAAAAAAGAACATAAATCTAGACTTTACACATGATCATATCTGATCTGATCTACTACAACGAACCTGGTGGCTTTTTTACCCTATCAACTAAGGCTCTGAGATGAGGAAACTTGACAAACTTCCAGAGCACAAATAGGATAATCAACAAAATGAAGAACACAACCACACTTCCAAGAAAAAAGAACAACCCGGGTGAAGTCATATTAGATTCGCCTCTCTGCTCTGCAACCATATAAGGCGGCGTAGGAGAGATCACTGCATATATACACAAACCATAAAAACTAAATTCAAACTAAAGGCATAATATAATGAAACCCAGAAAGGAATTAACACACACCTTCTAAAACCAAACGAGACATCTCATTTTTTCTTCCTCAATCTCCGTGAGAGAAAGCGTCAAATTAAAAGAGGTTTCGATTATGTTGTTGGGTTTTTCCTTAAATGTTTTGGATGGGCACTTTGAAATGTTCCGCATGATGTGAGTGTTGGGGAGGGGAGTGTGAAAGGAAGACATGGGAAGAATCGGAGCTGCAAAATCCAAAGAAGCAAATAGTTAGCGGGGTACGAGGACGATGCTCCAATTGTACGTACTGTTGTCTTCTTCTACCAGGGACGGCAGATGTAATTGCGTGAAGTCGTGAAGATATCAAAGAAGAGTACAAGTTAACAACTTAACGAACTTTCTTATGAAATTCATTTCATTTTGATCCTTCAATTATACTTTAATAGCATTTCCCATCTCTAAGTTATAGGGGTGTCCAAATTTCGAACAGGAGAATTTCGGTTAATCGTTTCTGGAATACTTCGGTTCGGTTAATGGTTAAAGGTGTTGTAAAATTTCATTTAACAATTAATTTGGTTCGAAACTATCGGTTAACTGAATTAACCGAACGGTTAATTTAAATTTTAAATATATAAATAAATAATGTGAAATCCCTAAAACTAAAATGAAATCTCTATGGACTATGGATGTTTTAACTTTGGATTTTGGATTAAAGTTATGAATTTATAATTATATGTATTGAAGTAGTTGGATTTATTATTATATGTATTATTTTAAAGATTTGAAAATTTAGCTAAAAAATTTTTTGTTAATCGGTTGACTGACCAATTAACGAAAAAAACAAAAAACTTCGGTTTGGTTAATTCGATAATACAAAGTTTGGTTTGGTTAACGGTTAAAACTTTAAAATTTCGATTAAAATGGTTCAGTTAACCGAATGCACACTCCTAATAAATTATGAATAATAATTGCAATTGTAATACCATAGATAGATCATGGATCAGGGTCCACCTTGCATTGTGAATTATGGTTCAATGCTACAAATTAATGAAAAAACTAAATTTTAAATCTAAACCGTCAATGTTAGACCCTAAGTAGTAAAAAGTGAACCACTAAACCAAAAAAAAGAAAAAAGAAAAAAAAAACTCAATCATAAACTCTAAAATTGAAACCCTAAGTGCAAAACGTACACTTTAACATTTTTGCAAGTGCAATCTTTTAATATTAAATAAATCTTATCCATTAATGGATTTCGTGACTGAAACACTCTCTGAAACGGTGACGCCGACGGCGACCACGCGGTCGCCGGAGGACCAAGATCTCTTGGAAAGAAGTACAAAGAAGTCTAAACGAGGAAGAGAACCAGAGGAGAGGGTAGGGTTTAAACCAGAGGATGAAGTGGTACAAGAAACCCCTCTATCAGTTGGGTTAAAGTCGCCGGAATCTGCCCAGTGGCGAACCCCAGCAGCAACGCCAAGCCATGCATGGCAGCAAGAAAGGCCCCAGGAGCCCCTTGTGGAGGAGATTGTCTCGGATGAAGAAGTTATGAACGAGGACGATGTGGATCCGCTATGCCCTGTAGTACTGGTAACCAGAGAGGAGAAGGAGAGACTCCGCCGTCCCTGGAGGAGATCTCTAATCATCAAAGTTCTTGGAAGAAGGGTGAGTTATTCATACCTGAGACAGAGACTTCTCAAAATGTGGAAACCAGAGGCTACATTCGAATTGATTACGCTCGACTCCGATTTTTTCTTGGCTAAATTCGAAACATTACGGGACTACGACTACGCAAAATTCGAAGGGCCATGGATGATTTTGGATCATTACCTAGTTGTTCAGGAGTGGAAGCCTAATTTTGACCCAAGAGATGCCAAAACGAACAAGCTGCTTGCCTGGGTAAGGTTTCCAGCCCTTCCAGTAGAATATTTTGATGATGATTTTCTTGTAAAGATTGGAAGAAACGTAGGCAGACCCATTAGAGTAGATAATACAACGAGTTTGGTTTCCAAGGGAAGCTTTGCGAGAATTTGTGTTGAGATTGATATATCAAAACCCTTAATATCGAAATTTACTCTCGAACAAAAGTCCTGGCCGATAGTGTATGAAGGGCTGCATCTGGTATGCTTTAGCTGTGGGGTGTATGGCCATAGGGCAGAACAATGTGGAAAGGGGATACCGGAGACAACGGAGGTACCTATGGAGGGTGCACACCAGGGAGAAAACAGAGGGGCTCGACCGGAGACACGTAATGTGATTGCAAGTCAATCCCAATTTGCAGCTCACCATCTCAAAGGTAATTTTGGAGCATGGATGTTGGTGTCCAGAAAAGCAAGAAGAGGAAGGGGCAGAGGTGGTGCCCATCCAACCGGTGGCCATCAACTGTCTAGAACTGTTCCACGCACACCAAGATTCCCACAAGGAGGGGTACAAACGCAGTCGCGCTTTGCGGCGCTTGAAGGGCTAGAAGGAGAAGATCATGTTCCACCGCAGGAAGAACCGAAGAACGAGACAGCAGTACCAATCATCAATGAGTCACTTCCTAGGATACGGACGAATTATCAACAGAACCAACAACGACGACCCTACCGCCCTAATGCTTACCAGTATGCCAATACTCCTCCGAACCAACAGAGGCATTATGTTCCACCCTATCGAGGAGAACAAAGTTCAAGGGGTGGGAGAGGTAGGGGACCAAGACAGGTAGCGGCCGAAACTGAACACACGGTAGTACGAGGTTACAATAGCGAAAGGAGGGTTGTCACCACAGTTGTGGATCAAGGAGCCGAGCACCCAGAGGGTCTACAGCAAGTGCCAGACAGCACTCTGCTGGGTGACCCCCCCGACGAACTTAGAGGGCTTGCCAATCCTACTGAACTTCCTGATGAAATAATGGAGGATATGGAGAATGCTGCTGGTCGTATTGACCCGAGGGCTGCCGGCTAGTCTCGCTCTTGAGCGCTGCTTTGTTTGTTTTTTCTCTGTTTTTATGATCTGTCTTTCATGGAATTTTCAGGGGGGCGGCATCAAATTCTTTTAGCCGTACCCTGAAAAATTATATTCGAATTTATAATCCATCTATTGTTTGTCTTTTAGAACCAAAAGTGTCTGGGGAACAGGCTAACAGGATTTGCTCCAACTACGGTTTTGAGGATTGGGTTCGTGTGGAAGCAGTAGGCTTCTCGGGTGGCATATGGATCCACTGGAATCATACTGTTAATGTTAATGTGAGAAGCACTCACCCTCAGTTTATTAACTTGCAGGTTGATGACAGGGTATCACCACCTTGGCTTCTCACGATTGTGTACGGCAGTCCTAATATGTCGCTACGCAGGAGATTATTTGCAGACTTAACACTGCAGTATGCTGGTTTCCAAAACCAATGGTTAGTAATGGGTGATTTCAACTCAGTGACAGGACCTAACGAAGTAAGCAACCCGAGGCTTTCAACCAAATTAGATGTGCAGACTTTAATGAATGGATCTTTCGGGAGGGGTTGATGGACTTGAGTTATTTAGGGTCACAATTTACCTGGACAAGAGGGGAGAGTATTCAATCATACAAAGCGGCGCGACTGGATCGGGCCCTTGGAAACGCGGATTGGATGTTTAGATTCCCAGATGCTATAGTAGAGCACCTCCCCATGGTTGCTTCTGATCATACTCCTTTGCTGCTTAATACCAACCCAGGAGCCAATGGTGGAAGTATGAGAAAATTTAGGTTTAATATGGCATGGACAACTCATCAGAATTTCATGAAGCAAGTCCAGGAGGTATGGGAAACAGAAGGGGATTTGGGGTTGAACACATATAGACTAGCTGAAGCTCTTACTGACTGGAATATAAGAACATTTGGGAATATTTTTCATAGGAAAAATGATTGCTTGCTAGGATTGGAGGGATCCAACGCTGCCTTGCTCGCCGCACAGGACCAGGCCTCATAAAATTAGAGAAGAAACTAAGACTGGAACTGGAAAATACATTACATCAAGAGGAGTTACTATGGTACCAACGGTCGCGAGAAGAGTGGATCACATTGGGGGATAGGAACACAAGATTTTACCACCTAGCAACTCTAGCAAAAAAGGGCGCTGCAAAACTACACAGGCTGAAAAATGAGGAAGGGCTCTGGATTACGCAAGACCAGCAAATAATTGAGTTTGTTCGGAATCATTATATCAAGCTATTTACGGAAGAACCAATGGAGCAAAGACAAAATCAGTACAGAAGTCGGTTTCCAGCACTAAGTGACGACGAATGGCAAAGGCTTAACCGCCCATTTGCAGCTGAGGAAATAAAGCAAGCGCTGTTTGAAATGGAACCGTGCAAGGCACCAGGGCCAGATGGTTTTAGTGCGGTATTCTACCAGAAAGCATGGGGCATAGTGGGGAACTCGCTAATAAACTTTGCCATGAAATTCTTTAACGATGGGATTTTACCGGGGGAGTGCAATGACACACTAATTTGCCTCATTCCAAAAGTCTCAAATCCGGAAACGGTGAACCAACTTCGACCAATAAGCCTTTGCAACGTCTCTTACAAGTTGTTGACGAAGGTCATGGCAACTAGGTTTAGAGAAGGACTCAAGAAATTAATTGGCCCATATCAGTCAAGTTTCATTCTCGAGAGACAAATATCGGATAACATTCTTATTTTTCAGGAGGTATTGCACTCAATGAGAAGCAAGCAAGGTGCAGTAGGATGGATGGTATGGAAGATAGATTTGGAAAAGGCATATGACAGGCTATCATGGAAATTTATCGACGACACACTGGAAGATGCGGGTTTTAATGAAACTTGGAGAAGAAATATCAAGTCCTGTATATCCTCCTCAAGGCTTGCAGTGACATGGAATGGCTTCCAATCAGAGTGGTTCGAACCGAGCCGGGGAATTAGACAGGGAGATCCCATCTCACCTCTTTTATTTGTATTATGTATCGAAGTACTTAGTCACATTATATGCGAAGCTAATACAAATGGCGTTTGGAAAGGGATCAAAATCACTAGACAAGGCCCCTCCCTAACTCATTTACTTTTTGCAGATGACATGGTGTTGCTTGGAGAAGCCACAAGAACGCAGGCTGCAGAGATGAAGAGGTGCCTGGAAAGCTTTTGTACGAGGTCTGGAGACAGAGGGTTAACTTCAGCAAATCAAGTATTATGTTCTCCAAAAACACCCTGATTCATGTTCAGCAGGAGATAGCCACAATGACTGGGATTCCCATAGTCTCTAACTTCGGAAAGTACTTAGGAATCCCCTCGATACATGGCAGACTAAAAAACGAATCATTTTCAGGCATCATTGAAAGAATGAAGAACAGACTGGCAGGGTGGAAGTCCAAGACACTATCATTGGCAGGCAGACAAGTATTGGCACAGTCAGTGCTCTCATCAATACCATTCTACACGATGCAAACAACATTAATTCCTGCAGGAGTAATTACAAACATGGAGAAGTTAATCAGAAGTTTTTTATGGGGCAACACTGAAGGGGAGAAAAGGTGCCACTTGGTTAAATGGGACACAGTGACTAAGAGCAAAGAAAATGGTGGGTTAGGGATTCGGAAGCTCGCTGAAATGAACAGAGCGTTCCTGGCCAAGTTGGGGTGGCGACTAATGCTCGAAGAAGATAGCCTCTGGATACAGGTGTTTAAGGCGAAATATGCAATCCAAACGGCAGATTGCTCTCAGTGGCGACCGAAAAGCTCCATGTCCAATGCATGGCGGGGTATTCTTAAGGCTGTCCCCATCATCCAACAAGGTGCTAGGAAGCTAGTAAGGAACGGAAGAAATACCTCGTTCTGGAAGGATAAATGGGTAGGTAATGTCCCATTGCAAGAGCAAGCCACGTCGTCGATTCCTATACAAGATATGGATAAATCAGTGGTTGATTACTGGGATACATGTTGGAAATGGAATGGATTTCAGGACTTGCTACCGACTGAATGCCTAAACACAATAGCAGCAGTATTCCTTTCAGAAGAAGATGGGGAGAAAGACATGCTGGGGTGGAAGGAAGAGTCAAGTGGTTTATTCTCTGTGAGCTCAGCCTACAATATCGTGGCTAATGACAGTGGGTCGGTAGTTGAAGCCGCAAAATGGAATAACATCTGGAAACTTAAAATTCCAAACCGAATCAAGACCTTCATCTGGTTAATTAGGCATGGAAAAATCCTAACTAACAGCAGCAGACGAAGCAGAGGGATGACAGATGACGATAGGTGCTGGAATTGCCCAAATGAGGTTGAAGACGTGGATCATGTGCTGCGGAAGTGCCCTAGAGCTATGGAAATATGGTCAGCTGTGTTAACAAATCACTACATGGCCTATTCGTCACGGCCTATACTAGAATGGCTAGACCATGGCATTGCACTCAAAAGGACTGGGAGTATACCTGGAAACGAGAGCTGCTTGTTCGCAATCGTGCTATGGTGGATCTGGAAATGGCGTAACGAAGCCATATTTAACATCAAAACAATCCCCATGCAGACTAGAGTAAGTTGGATCATTACTCAGTGGGCTGAGGTCAATACTGCATTCGCTAGAGCCGAGAACCAACACCATCAAGATACTACAAGGAGTTGGAAGAAATTGTGCTGGGTTAAACCTTGTGGAGAATTTATGAAAATGAATATAGACGGATCTGCTGACCTTGCCGCAAACAGAGCAGGGTGTGGTGGCGTTCTAAGAGACTGCAAAGGGGAATGGAGAGGAGGGTTTATGTGCAACCTTGGGGCATGCCCTCCCATCCAAGCTGAGGCATGGGCTTTGTTGAAGGGTATACATGTAGCAAAGCGATTGGGGTGCAAGAAGATCATCTCGAAAGTGACTCGCAAGAGATTGTGGATAACATTAACGGGAACAACACCTTCCACCCAATAGCGCATAACATATTATCGGCCTGTAAGAGGGAAATGGGTGGATTTGAGGCATGGCGGATTCTCTGGGTAGCACGAGAACAAAATGGCCCTGCGGATAAGCTGGCAGCACTATCAGGCTCCTACGACAGAGGGATTCACATCCTTTTGGAGCCACCAGAGACTTTGGAAAAATTTCTTGTTGATGGTGCCATGGGCATCCCATGCTGGCGTAATGTCTTTTGTAATAGATAATACATGTAAACGTTTAATCTTGGGTATTCCCCTCCAGTTGAAATAAATAAAAAAAAAATACAAAATGTTAATATTAAATGTGCAATATGTCAATACTAAATGTGCAAATCTGAAAAATTATGATAAATGCGCACATATTTTAGTGTTCAAGTTTGCATAGTAAAATTGATGATAATTACGAAAATGCACCATATTTAAAAAAAAAAAAAAACTAATTTGGTCCATCCAGTTATTCCAAATGTAAGGCTAAGATTGATTCTTAATTTTCTCCTAATTAAGAGATATTCTTATATAATCCAATACATGCATGCATGCATACATACATAGTTAGTTCAACATATCTAATTGTTGTCCGGTGTCTTCTTATTGTGACCTATATGATTCATTGATTAAGTAACAGGTGTATTAAGGGGGCATGACAAATTATTATGTGACAATAAGAGCGTTCAATAATTAAGGATCATGAGAAAAGAGCCATATACTTATATTGATTTTCCTAGCTCTATAAATGAGTTACAAATATTGTTACAAGAATAAATTGAAGTTAAAATATTGAATAGTTACAAGCATTACAAAGAAAAATCAATCAAAAATCCCCCTCGCTCACTTGAGTGAGAATATGCATATCTGCATTTAATGTAATTTACACATTATGATTATAAGAGCAAGTAAATCGACAAATGTATTATTATTAAGGGACATGTCAAGATAAAAGATAACTATCAAATTATTTTGTTAAGATAAAATTAGTGATATAGCGGCTTGTTACTTATCACATCACCCAAGCTACTATGCCTTATGTTAAGCCTATATGTGGTAAACTAATTTTTGTTGTAACTTCTGCTACTTCTCTTCATTGTATACTATTTATAGCCTGCTCATTTGCTCATTAATAAACAAGACAGTTTTACTCTATACCTTTACACCATAAACTATGGGTTGAAGGATGCCTTGCAATTCCAAGTGTATTTATCGTTATTATTAGAAATTGAATAAAATTACTTTTTATGGACTATTATTTTTTTGTCAAATCAAACAAACTATTTTTTTATGTACTTTCATGATTTGACTATTCATATTTTTTTTATTTTTTTTTTGGATTTGACCCAATGTTACCTTTTTGTCAAGTTCATACAAAGAAGATCAAATGCCACAAATGAGTTAAGAAAGAACGGCCTATATGATAGTAAAACATCATTGTGCTTCGATAGTGGAGTTTGAAAAGGGATAATAATAATAATGAGATGAATTATACTTGATATATTTATATATATGCTCAAATTGATTAATAGATAAACGAAAAATAAATTTTCAAAGAAATTTAAAAAAAAAAAGACTTTGAAGAAAGTCTTGTCCCACATTGAGTGGAAATGCAAGTAAGAATGTGTGTGTGTGTGTGTATATATATATATATATATATATATATATATATATATGCCTTTTAGTAATAAGTGCAAAATATATATGTTACTAAATGATTCATATATAATCAATTTAAATAAAATTCTTAATCTGAAAATACAAAACTAATTTACTCACATTTACACTGAAAAATATGATTTTTCGCTCTGAAAGTCACACACATATACACCGTCGGATAGTAAAAAGTATGATATTTTGTGTTTAATTTTAAAAAATTGAGGATCATATATAATTTAATTTTTAGCTAAGGGTACTAAATCGTAAATAATGGTATAGATGGGACACCCCAATTGCAATTGAATCTACCAAAGAATTTTACAAATTCTTAGTTGTCCGTTAGTTGGCGAGTCACCAATCCTCGTTCCTCAGGCGGAATTAAGACACAAATAAAATAAAACAAAACATTAAACAATAGAATTTAAAATTTCCCTCAATTTTCAATTCGGATGACACTGTCAAAACATAAGGATGTTCAACATTAAAAAAAAAAAAAAAAAAAACAAAGAGAGAGAAAGATACAATGTAAAATCACTCACTTGGGTTTCTTTTATAACAAATTTATAAAATCCAAGTTGCTCATGTGTTTTTTATTAATGCTTTTTAAAAGAATATTTTTTATAAAACATAATTATAAGACATAAATGACAATTTTCTTTAGTACTTAGTGTCTTAGTAGTGTAAACTTCTAATATCAACATTAATATTATAAGATTATACTTCAGAAGTTAAAAATTATTTTAAATTTTTTTTTAAAACAATTAAATTCAATTTATAAATTTAATCTATCGAGCTAACCCACCAAATTTTATTTATATTATATGGACCAGGTTCCACATATCATTATGGACCATGGATCAAAATGATGAGGTACATAATTCAAACTTATAAGGTACAAAATTGTATAACACGAAACACAAAAAATCACAACACAAAACACATGTTATATATTTACTTATTTTTCAAATTCGATTTAGATACATAATTTGTGTTTATAGGCATATAATTTCACAACACAAAACACAGAAAGTCATAACATAAGATACAATTACTAATTTATTTTACGTACAAAATTCATACTCTTAAGGTGCAGAATTTCATAATGCTAGAGACATAAACTCACACATAAGATACATACACATACACCAGGATTCACAGTTCACTGTGAACCCTGTTCTATGGTATAAGGATAGGTTTCTGGATAACTCATCTTGAGCTCTGATTATCAGGCTTATCAGATTGATGTTTAATCGGACTAAAATTTCATGATCCTAACCTAAAATTTTCCAAACTTATTTGATCAGTTCATCAATTTTGGACTAAGATTTAGATCTCTGGTCTCAAGTAAACGTCGGTCTTTGTCAAAAAATTTATCACTTTAATTTGAAGCTACCTCAAAGGGCTGCCCATTCAATTCGTGAACAATGCTTATTAGTTGCTAGTATTTCTTCACAAGTCGACTTTCCTCTGTTGCAAACACATGCACGTATGCGTGGTGCTCATCTTTATGTCTTCGATCACAGATGCCTTTCAACTTTCAAGAGATGGATAATCTGTTTTGAAAAATTACTTAAAATTTACACTTAAAGTAATCATCTTGAAAATTATATTATTTTTAATGAGGTCCACTTTTAATTTGGGTTGGATTAAAGTAATTCCGATTCTTAAAATGAGAGGTTTAATATGATGAATGAATAAGAAACGGACTCAAAATGTACCCATTTGAATTGAGAAAAAAAGGTTGGAAGGTTTTTTTTTTTTTTTTTTTTTTTTTAAGGGATCACCTCAATACGATCAATAACATCTTCCTGGCCAAACAATCTTGGCAACTTGTCTTTGTAATTGGTATATTATATTCTTCAATCTCTCCTCACTCCCCTAGCTCGGGTCATCGCATCTCTTTCTAGACAATCGGCGATGCACTCTCTTTTGCTCTCGGTAGATATGTCCAATCTTAACCTCTCAGTCTTTTTTTGGAATGTTTCTACACTCCCATGCTAAGTTACTGCATCCATTCCATTCTGTCATTATCCTAGAGTAAACCAACCGCCGTGATTGAGTCAAGTTCAAGGACAACTTTCCGGAGGCCTGTCTCCCACACGCCATTTTTAATCCTTCTATAAGGAGAGGTTTTTAAGTAGAATTTGTTTCACATTGAAAAATATAATGGGTATGTATTTACACTAGTATATATATACAATTTAATGTTTTATATATAGGGTTTGAATTGTATAACATAGATTGTTGATGGTTAAAAGTGAAATTCACTCTGCTTTGTAAATACAAAGAACTAACAATCCTTATTTTGGAGAAAAAAACTTTGCTTTGGTTAAAATAATCTTTTTTGGAAAATCAACAAAAATTTAAATAAATAAATAAATAAAGTTGCATCATTTGTGAGAAAAACATCACTTTGGTAAATAAAAGGGAAACCTACATTCTTTCCGTCTAAACGTGCATCATTTTGACCTAAATACGCATGGATGGTTCACCGAGACTAAACAACATGCATCTTTTTAATATTAGAAAGACACATACAAATTATTTTTGAAAAATATGCATGATTTATTCAATCAAACTTCTGCTTATTTTTAAAATTTAAATAAAGAAAATGTGTTCCACCCCTACAAAACTAAATACTCTCTCCGTCTCATTTTATGCGTTTGGTTCATCAATTAACGAGATTTGACTGAAGTTATTTATAGTTTAATTTTTTATAATATTAAGTTTAGTATTAATATACAAAATTTATATATTTAGGAACTATATCAAAAGTACTATTTAACAAAAAGATCAAATTTAAAAATTAAAAAAAAAAAAAAAGAAAAAAAAAAAGAAGACCAATGAATAGTGAATATGAACAACTAAAAATTGATGGAGTAACTAATCTTGATTGATTTATACCAAATGCATGCTTATATGATGTCAATTAGCTACTTAAGAAAAGGTCCCTTATACCAGGAGAGATTAGTCTTTTGTTTAGATTTTCTATTTGGGTTGAGTCATTCCTTCAATAGATGAAAACTCACCCTTCTACCGTTCCATAGGCAAACAACGTTTTTATATGGAGTCACCCAACCTCTTTTTCCACCCATGCATAAAAGCCATAATAGTTCAATTCTTAAGCAATCATGGCATTCAACTAAATAGGGGAATATATATAGCAACCATTCTAAATAATGACATTGTTATTGCGATATACTATCCAACACGCATGTGAAGTTCAACAGTAATGCCGCCTCCATGGCTCCATGATGTGAAGTGCAACAAATTATTTAGTACGTGCAAATTAAAGACTTTTATGTGCTAAAGCAATAATGATGAGTCAATACATTGGACAAACATTTTCCTTTCTAGACGCTGTAGTGTACATAGAAAAGTTTGCAAGCTGGTGATAGATAGATAATAAGAGTTAGGAAAACATTGTGTTGAAGGCCCTTAGCTTGCATGTCCACTTAAAAGTTGCCAACCAAATCACATCCAAAGCCACATAAACTTTGATGGATAAAGGATTGGAGGAGCCCATTGGGCATGTCACTAAGGATTACAATCTATTTATATATATATATATATTTATATATATATATATATATATATATATTCCTGTGAGACCCTTCGTAAATGCACACAAGTTACTACACGAATGCACACATGGTAGCTTATGGGCATTCATGTTGAGCGAATTGCACACAATCTAGCCTGTGTTGTGCATTCGTGTAGTAGCTTGTGTGCATTTATAAAGAGTCTCACGAGACTCTTGTGTGCATTTGATTATATATATATAAAGCAGAGCTCCTAGGTGAAAAATGTCGATAAATCTCAACCATTCATTCAAGATAAACAGCTGTGTAAAAAAAAATCAGTCCTATGATCTAGGATATTAAAAATGTACATACAATAATGTACACTAGAAGACACAAATATGTGAATCAATTATTGAAAAGACTAAATTCAATACAATATCTTCAACACTAAATCATAAACAAGCAATACAAGATTCAAACTCAAGCTAGTATTTAATTATTCATTCAAGATTAACTCCTCTTTAAAAAATAAAATCCTACACCTACGATCTTGATGGAAACATTTTCTTGAATTTAATTTATGAAAAGTAACAAACGACCTCTTCGAGAAAATTCCATCTTTACCGTCTTCCGTATTTTCATACTCATCGCTCTAATAATTGCATTGGTTGATATATTCTTTTCTTTGAATTATGTTATTATGTTGTTATTAACTTTCTAACTTGATATTTCTTCATCAATCTTTCTGTAATGTTGATGAATGGGGCACATATATGGGCACCAAGCTTTGACAGGTCGAAGTGATGTAAGCCAAATTACTTTTGTCACTATATGTATAACAATAGCCTTAGTAGTGGATGTGTTGAAGTGATCGAGAGAGTTCATCAACTCGCCCCAGCAGCTTAGTAGGTCAACATATATAACTTGCAAAGAAATGAAAAGAAAAGAAAGGAAAAGAAAACAAAAAAAAGAAAGGGGCCCGGGTAATGGGCATTGATGAACCCACCATGTGTCCCAGCTCTGCTCGCACAATAAACCACTGCTTTGTGTTACGCAGTTTCAGAGGCTCCTTAGCTGCCTTTTCACTTACTTTCCCTGCCCACCATAACAAACACCCTCTGTATTCCACTGTTACTCCTTTCTGCATTTACTATTTTATGATAGATTATGTTTTCCGACTTAGGCCAGACTAATCCTAACTCCAGAATCTTTGTCCAAGAATCGTTAAAATAGGTAAATCGTGAATTTTTCTGTCAGTCCTGAGTTCCCATGACTTAGCCGTCCATAGCCTATAATTGATTTGGGCTTGAGCCTTGAGCTATTGGTTTGTCCTCAAACTTCACGGGTCGGGACTATTATCCCCAACACTCGAAACTAATCAACAAGACTTTTTAATAATTTTGTAAGTACGTGACGAATAGACCCTGATTCTCATGACTTAACCTTCCATAGCTCAAATAATTTTGTTAGAATTTCTATCTAAAAGTAACTAGAAGATGTAAATCATAAGTTTTTCTATTAGCCCCTGATTCTCATGACTTAGCCTTCCATAGCCTATAATTGACTCGGGCTTGAGCCTTGAGCTATCAATTTGTCCTCAAACTTCATAGGTCGGGACTATTATCCCTAACACTCGAAACTAATCTATAAGGTTTTAATATTTTTGTCAGTACCTACGTGATGAATAGACCGATGAAGATGAGGTTGCGTGCGTTTATCTCTTGTGTTTTAAATTGCACATTAATTGCGGCAAATGCTGCCCATCTGGTGACTGCTGTTTCATATCTTATAGCTTGTAACAATAATAGAAAGTGGGGTGGGAGTGTTATAAAGGCCTTCCCCCGTTGGAATTAGATGCCTTTTTGTCTTGTTTTGTTTGTATTTTTGTTGTAAACACATCTCCAAACCCCTCTCTAATTTCGCTTCTTTCACCATAATAATAATAACACTAATTTGTTTTCTCTTCTATTTTCTTCTTTTCTACTCAGAAGAGCCAGAGATGATATCGCTATCACTATCACCACTCTCTCTCGTCTTTCTCGCAATCGCTCCTTTCGTGATTTCTTCGCCGATTTCCCCATTTCCCGCGCCGCCGGAGAATTCGAAATCCTCGGCGGCGTTTAAGCCCGGGGTGGCTGTTGTGGTTGGGATTCTTACTACGGTGTTTTCTGTGACATTTTTGGTGTTGTTGTATGCGAAGCATTGTAAGGGGGGGAGCGGCGGGGGGTATCGGAGCGGGGGTGTTCTGGCGGCGGCGGCGGCGGATTTGAGGAAGAACTCCGGGATTGACCGGACGGTGATCGAGTCGTTGCCGGTTTTCCGGTTCGGGGCGCTGAGAGGGCAGAAGGAGGGGCTGGAATGCGCGGTTTGTCTTAACAGATTTGAGCCCAATGAAGTGCTCCGGTTGTTGCCGAAATGCCGGCACGGTTTCCACGTGGAGTGCGTGGATACGTGGCTGGACGCCCACTCCACTTGCCCGCTCTGCCGCTACCGGGTCGACCCGGAAGACGTCCTCCTCGTCATGGATCCTTCTGTTCTCCAAAGAGCTTCACAGGAAAAGCCTCAAATGGCGGCGTCGCCGGCGCCGGCAACGGAGCCGGTAAAGGGAAAAGAAGCCCGGAATTTCAGGGCGTCGGGGAGGCACTCGTGGGCAGGAGAGAGAGGGCATGTAAGCTCGCTACAGATCATCGTAGAAAACCCCGGCGGCGGGGGAGGAGCACAGAATACGACGCCGTTTAACGGGCGCAGGTCGTTGGACAGTTGGAAGAAGAAGAGCAACGGTAACGGGAAAAACAACAGCCACCACGAAACGGTGTCGTTTAGTTGCCTCGACAGAGCTAACAGAAAAGACGGGCTTTTGCTGGCGGACAAGACAGATGAACAACAGCAACGACGCCTGGAACACCGGATCATAGTCTCCGATTCAAGTGGGCCCCGCTACCGCTGGAGCGACGTGGAGCCCTCCGATTCGCTGTACCTCCAATCCGCCTCGCTCTTCAGCGAGAGCCGTCGATTCTCAGAGTCGAGAAGATCAACGGCGGTAACGGGGAGTGGCAGAAGCGTAATTAATGGGAGAAGCGTGTCGGAAATAACAGGGGTGAGTAGGTTTAGGAGTTATGAGGAAGAAGAGGAACACAAAGAGGAGAGAAGGAGACAGCGACAAGAGGGGGCAGTAACGAGGTGGTTGGCTTGGATAGCTCACTATCCGTCCCAATCCAACCGTACATCTGGACGCTCAGATCAACCACCAGATTCCCTTACCACATAGCTGATAGCTCTTCCATTTTTTCTTTATATTTATATATAAATACGGACTACTACGGAGTACTAGATTTCAGAATTCAGAGTGAGGTGTAAAAATTACTCTCCCACGTTGCACTTGTGTGTAATCTTATTGCTCTCACATTCATCACAAATCATTTTTCTTCTCCACAAAATTCCATTATTATGATGATATATTGCTATATTTAATTTTCTATTTTTAAGTTGTTTATATTAATCTTATCATTTTGTTGACATCAAATGTTTAATATCTATTTTCTATTGTGACCACGAAGTGTCATGAGCACACTCTAATTGTAAGAGACATCTCTAAGTTCATACCATACTCAGACTAATTAGTGCATCACACTCTGAAATAAAGTTAACAAGATTTGGCTCAAGTTAACAATAATATGGAGTAAATGATATGATTTAGAAAAAAAAAAGTTTTTCCTTATATTTCATTTTACGTGTTGAGTTCAGTTAACAAGATTTGACTCAAGTTATTTATAATTTAATTTTTTGTAATATTTAGTTTAGTATTAGTATATAAAAATTTTAACAAAATAGGAAATTACTTTAAAAATCTAGCAAATTATTGGTTATTATATCATTTATGCACATTCTTAACAAAAATAGAAAACTAGGATTCTAACTTAAAGACGTTGGGCAGGCTAATATTATTCTTGAAATTGATTATTTAAATTTTGTCTTGCTTTTACTTTCCGTACTGTAGACTTTTCTTATGTTGGTGCTATAGTTAAATATTGTCGTTCTTTGGCTAGAGACATTGGGAACGTTTCAGTTCACCATGTCAAGCGGTTAGTGAATCATGTGGCTCATGTTCTTGCACGGGCAACTGTTTCTTCATCTGGCCTGGGTTCGTGAGTTTTCATCCATCCTGATTATATTGCTGAGTTGGTTTATTATTGAATTTTGAGCTTTACATTTCAAAAAAAAAATATCTTTAAAATTAATGTTAATTTAATGGCAATTGTAATAGATAATCAAATATGTTGGTTTTACAAGGGTTGACCCATCATAAACTTGAAAATGATATATAAATAAATTGCAAAAAAAGATAAATTAAATCAATGGACCTAAAGAATTTTTATGTTGAAACCATAAGGTGAAACTTACATGCCTTTTTTAAGAGTTAATACCACAAATGGTCCTCTGACTATTGGACTAGTACTCCTTTTAGTTCTCGACTTTCAATTCGACCACAAATGGTCCTCTAACTTTTATTTTTTACCACAACTAGTCATTCGTTAAAATTTTTGTTAAATAGGTGTTAAATCTAGGGGTAATATCGTCAAATTAATTAATATCTTTATTACTTTTTTGTTAAATAGGTGTTAAATTTAGGGGTAATATCGTCAAATTGATTAATATCTTTATTACTGGGGCGCTAGCCCCAAAATAGCACGTACAAAGCTCGAGATATTAGCCCAAATAATACTAAATATGTTACTAACAGGACACGAACCTTGGCGTGCCGGCAAGAGAAAGAATACTAAGACCACTCAGCCAGAAAGGAGGTTGTGAACCAAGGGATCATTTTTTTAAGGGTAGGAAAACACCTTATTTATACTGTTAAAGGACTCACTGATCGTTGACAAATGGACGGCATTGGACAATCTTCATTCTTGGCCACACACGTGCCCCCCACTATTTTGCTTCCAGCGCATGCATAAGTGGAGTTTCCTGCCCTTAAATACACAAGATTTTGAGTGATTCAGTGGTGTAGAATTAGTGATGTTATGCTTGAAGTCGTGGGTTTGAACCTTGTTAGTTGCTTTTCTCTAATATTTTGCTCCATACTACCTTCTTTAATTTCATTGACAATAAAAATGGACACTCTGCTTGGGCCAATACTTTCCCATAAAATGGGCTCTCCGGATCCCATGGCCCCATCAAGTGTTTATGGACATTTGAGTTTAGATTTATAACCATATAAAACAAATATTATGAACATAATAAATGAAAATATATGCTATTAAATATTATGAACTAGTTCACACTTAATATAAAACGATATTATTTTGTATTAGGATCTAGATTTATAACCCAAGTAAACATATTATCCAATTGATTTAATAATATTTTAGTGGACTTTAATTTAACAATGATGAAATTATGATAACCAACTTTTCAATATTTACAATGTTCTTCATTTCCATAATTTAAAATGTTTGAGAATGAAGGGCATCTTCTCTGAACAGGCCACTAAAGCAAAATATGAAATTATTAGGGAGGAATTGAAATTGCACTTTTATAGAGAGAAATTTTTATGCAGATTGAATGATAAGGCAATTACATTCAACATTTTTTTTTTCCACCAGATGACATGATATTTTTAATCACGGATTGTGCTTTTAAATAGTTTAGGGTCCGTTTGAAAAACAGTAAAATGATTTCTGAAAAATGTTTTCTGGAAAATGAGTCATTTTCCGAAAAATAGTTGATTTTTCAATGTTTGGATGTATTATGGAAAACTGTATTTGTGTTTGGTTCATTTTCTGGAAAATGAGCAGGAAAATGAACAGAATTGTATACAAACAAAAAAAACAATATGACAAGAAATATATCACAAAACTAACACATAACTACAAACAATTCGATATAACATATACCAATAAATATTTTTCCAAATTTAAATTTTTTACAAACAATTTACATAACATATAAAATTAATGTTTTTTTCCAAATTTGAAATTTTTTTACCAAAGGAAACCAGAACTGGTTTGGTTTCCAGCACCGGTGCGGAAACCAGTTCGAACGCTCGCCTCTGGTTTCCTCGCCCATAAATTTTCGGTTGTGGGTTTTAGTTCCCACAACCGGGAAATTTTGTGTATCTTTCAGTTCTATGATTTGAAGAAAAAAAAATCAAAGAATAGTGAGTTGGTGGTGAAACATACGAGATCTGGGTTTGTTGATGGAGAAGAAGATGAAGATCTGGACTTGTTGATGGAGCTTTGGGGTTGGTGGAGCTGGAAATTTGGTGTTGATGGCTTGGATGAAGCTTTGGAAGATGTTGCTGTGCTGTGAGCTTTGGAAGATGGAGTTGCTGCATGAATGAGCTTCATAAAATGACTTCCCCCAAAAATAGGGGAAGTCATTTTACAAGAAATAAGGGTCATTTTACATTGACCAAAGCTTCATTTTACATTGACCACCATTTTACATGACTTACCAAACATTGAAAACTCCGAAAACGATTTCTAGAAATCATTTTCTGAGTTTCCAAACACACCCTTAGTCACTTTGTTATGATTTTCTTCTTTTTTAGTTAATTTTCTTTGAATATATTTTTAAAAAAATTGTTCACTCAAGTGGAAGATGCTTGGATTGCTTAGCCCGGTAATGAAGATCGCATGTGCAAGCTACAGACTCCAAACAACACGTGAACCATAATATCTTTTATCAAGTAATGCAAAAATTCAAACCTATAATCTTTGATATGAGGTTGGCTATGATACCATGTTAAAGCATATACTCGATCTCAACTAAAAATATAAACTGATAATTGAATTGCATGTATATGTTTATATATTATACGCCCAACATGCAATTACCTCCAAATAGAAGCTAATCGAAACTCAATTGGATTAATCTCTCTACAGGATTTGGATACCAATGCAGTATGCAATATATAGTAAAGGTAGGTCAAAACAAGGCAAAATAGAGTATACACAGTCGAACATAATCAAACTTCTTCACCCATCAAGAAAGAGCTTTTTCCAGGATGAAAATGCATGTAGAATACCCCCTGTAGGTTGGTACAAATTTATTGGATCACACCCCAACCTGAATGAGAGTTTCAAAGGCAAAGATTTTGGTGAAGTAGGCAGTGGAAATGATGCATTGGCCTCTCAACACTTGGCACATACCGGCCGCACACATACGCTGGTGATTCCAACCCTCTCTGAACGCCTTCACATAATGCCATATCCTCCCTCTGCAAGTGTGTATTACTATTAGCAATGTAACACCATCAATATTGTTTTTTTTTTTGGGTGACGAAGGAAATCCCACAACCCTTTTGGGTGTAGGTAAACCCTGTCTTGTGACCCTAACCACCAAAGGACCAAAAGAAAGTAAACCAGCCTATGTTACCCATAGCTGACCATCTCAAACTAAGGGGGGCAAGGATTCAAACTCGAGGCCTTGTGGTTACAAGTGTGGATCTCTTGCCATCTTCACTGGGGTTACCCTGCAATATTGTCTTTGCCTACCAATGCTCATTTCATTTGCATCCTTACCTGCACTCTCTGACTGTCTTCCAAGCTTCTTTCTATAAATTCATTATCACCCTGAAAACAATTTTACAATGAACAGTGATGGCTCATCAAACTCATAAAGCTGTCCTAATTTGTAAAAACTCCTACATAAAATCTCTAAACCAGTAGTGTCTCTAATTGGATTAGAAAGCAATGGTTCGTTAGTGTACAAATCTTCAGAGATCTTCAAAAACATGATATCAATGAACTATGAATTTCCCCACAATAAGTACTACAAATGCATGGATAAACTGACACAAAAGATTCCATTCAAAAGAGCCCAAGTGCTACATCCATGTACATTAGCTCATCTAGAATTGTTGGATTTCAGTAAAGATATATGAGCATATTACCTTTAAAGAAGTGTCTAGAAAATAATCGAATATCACTTGACATTTGCGAGGTCCCAGTGGCACTACAAGATTGGTGTCCATCCAAGGCCCATACCTAATTCAATTGAAGACAGTTCAAAACAATAGGGCTACAGGTTTAACAATTCATTAGTTGATTAGCATTTGATGAATTAGTGAATATATAAATATATAACTCAGACCTATTAATCATGAAGTTTGGATAAACAAAAGCATATGTAGCTTTTGACCCCAATCGGTCAAATTCATCCTCTGTGGTCCCACCAAGACACTGTTGGATGCTAACTCTCTCAAATATCTATTTATAAGACGATGCCAAGTTGCAAATACACATGTCAAAGTACCCAGGTACATGAAAGTAAAACATCAAAAGTAACTATAGTTTTAAGAAATAACAAAAAAAAAAAAAAAAAAACTAAGTTAGTAGCATTATAAATTTAGTTTTTTTCTTTCTTTCTTTTTGAGGGGAAGGGGAGGGGGTGCATACCTCAGTGGAGTACGATTCAAGCTTGAGATCAGAAGCAAGAGATTTATGTGCATATGGGACATGATAACCACCGTCTAAGTAATTGTCACAGAACACCTGCAAGAGAACTATAATTTCAATTGATCTTATAGTCTTGCTTTATTTTTATTTTTATTTCCTTTTTTCCTTTTGTTACTTGATTTGATTGTGTCCCTTATAGTATATAGTCTCACAGAAAGCGCCTGTATTTGTACCTTATATAATTGAAGCTCAATAAGCTAACTAAAGCATGCAATTTAATAGATTGTGATGTGGTCAATAAAGAAACAGCATCAAAACTAGTCTGGTAAATAACCAAAAAAGTGGCATTCATCATCTATTTGTATATTTTGCAACTATGCTACACCTCTTATTTCAAAATTGAACCCACTAAAAGAAAAAGTGAAAATGCAACAGAATAATTGAGAGGAAGAACTGTGTACTTCAGCTTGGTGTCAAGCATTTCATACCCAACGAACAATCAACTACTTTTGGAAAATAAGCATGACAGTTGATGCTTAATAATGGATGAAAAGTAGAGTCTATCTGTGCTATAAAAATTATCATTTTTATAAAGGGTTGGAAACTAGTCTGAAATTCTAATAATCGTCACTGAGGAAGCCAGCAGAAAATTTTCATTTGGTAGTTTCCACTGAACTCTTTTTTATAGGGAGGTGCTTGTTTTAAACCATAACAATTGTAACTGAGGTAGCCTGCAGGAAAATTATATTGGAAGGAATCTACTGAACAATTTTCAAGGAATGCCGTTTAAACATCAACTTAGTGCTAATGCAATTGGGAAAGCAGAAGCAAATGATAATCCACAAAACAGGATGCATCTCTTTAAAAAATGAGACAGACACTATTGCACTAAAATGAGAAAAAAAGTTCAAGGAACTTTTCAGCTGGAGAATACAATAAACAAAGAAAGCAAACAGATAACTAACCTTCCAATTACATTCAATGGTATATACACGTCTGCAAACATAACTCAGAGAAGAATCAATTCCATTTGCAATCAGGATTTCAGATGAACTACCCAGCCATTCATTTCCCACAGAGACAGTCTCGGATTCGTGTTCAGGAGAAACAGCAGCATCAAAATTTAGAAGCACAAATGGACCCCAGATAGCCACTTTCAATGGAATGAGTCCCATCTCCTACCCTTCACATAGCAAAACAAAAAAACACACAAAGAAAATGAAGAAGAAGAAGAAATCAGTTTTTAACACTTAGAAGTGTCCTTGATGATTGAAGGGATATCACTGTCATGTATTTATAGCATACATTCACTTCAAATTTCTGAATCCCGGTTAGTCTAGTAGCCTTGAGAAGGGCTCCATCCAACCCATAAGTCCAGCCCTGCACAAGTTGTATCCTTTCACTTAGTTAATGACAGTATGACACCAATAGACTTCAATTGTCTGAATTCCAAAAGTTATTAGACTTCAAATTGAATACGACGGAAATGATGCCAAAATATTTGTAAAAGAGAAATAGGACAATACAATTGCATTTAAATATAACAAGAGACAACCAACGACTAACAACTCCAAAGCTAGAACTGACTCCAAAGTAAATCAGACAGTTTGCCTTTTCTGAAGCAACTAACTCCATTAATAACAAAACAACCACATGACAAAACCAGGAGTGTAAATAGATTCTTCAAATTATGTTATGCTCAAATTAAAATATAATTAATTAAATGCATAGCAATTACATTCACTGATACACCAACTCTCATACTCACCCTTGAAATTTAATGTCAAAGTAAATACTCAGCCACTCAGGTAATCTGTCCAGAAGAATTATGAAAGATAAATAAGCTCATCTGACTAAATCAAATTTACTTAGAGCAAAAAGTGAAATGAAGTGATGCAGGCTCCATTGCATATACTGTAAAGCAAGGCACTTGTTTTCTACAAAAAGCTCAATTATGCTGCAAAACCATATTTAAGTTCAATAATGCCCCAAGTTTTTGAAGTTTTCACAGTATAACTGTGCTTAAGTAGAAAGGTTCACTTTGGTCGAGCTTTTCGCTATCTCACTTCAACCCATAAGCACAACAAAGCACTTGATTTCTGATTTTCTAGATCTTCACTTTAGTGAAGCAAGAGAGTGATGAAGTGCTGGAACATTGATTAGCTGCTTTAAGTGACAAATCAATTGCTTTTAACATGATTGCAATAAAAAGTATTCAATGTACAGATGTTTATATAAAAAATATGCATACAAGTAGATGAACTTCTACAAACATCTTATTTCTTATATACTCATATTTGCATGATGCGAACAAGAAGACCTCAGTCACTCCAATACTTACAAAGTGGGAAACATTTTCAAAGGTATATGAACAAGTTTATTCACAGCATAATGAGAAAACAAATCATCAGTAGCTATGATGAGATAATACAAGTCAATCTCCTCAAAAAACTTTGGCAGTATGTGATCATTAAAAAATATAGCAATACAAGAATAAAGCATGTGTACAGTGTATTGCAGGAGCCAAAAGATTTAGAAAGTGCTAGAACGCAAGCATGAACTCACATGGTATGGGCACACAAAGCATGTTTTTTTCCCACTTCCAGAAGCCAAAAGAGAGGCATGATGCCGACATACATTATGAAATGCTTGTATTTTGCCACTGTCATCTCGACATACCACATATTCAATGTTTCCTAATCTGCCATATATTCAATACTGATTAGCTATTTACCAAGCACAATGTAAAAATTGAAGAAAACCCATTTGCTTCCTCCAAAGAGACACAAAAAGACTCATTTAAAATATAAAATCTGTAGTGTAGGAAATTTTAACGATGACTACAAACAGTAAATTGCAGAAATGTTTTGAAATTTTTGTAACAAGAAGTTCAAAGCCTTTGAAACATAGGATGTTTGTCTACTTTGGTGCAAGACACCACTAGCAAGTTATCTTAACTAATATAACTTTACACTCCTTCGAGGGAGAAGTCCAATGGTAAAGTTCCCTCATTACTAACATTGCAAATAATACAAGAACGGGTAGTATGGATGGCTCAAAAGCCCTCTAACAAGTGAGATAACTCTATAATCATCTAACATAGTGTCACCAATCATTGCAGTTGTTCATAACAGAGTTATTTACATTAAGGAATTGCCTAAAACAGGAACCAAAATCAGCTACTGTATGGATTCTCTTAGAATGTCCTACCTATCAGCTTCAAATTTCCAACAGATTTATTTATTTATTTATTCCCTTTTCCATATTTTTCTTCCTTGAGCAGAGTTGGTGCATGACATAATAAATTATTTTTACAGTAGGTAAAAAATCACAGAAATTTAATTGGGAAAATAGGTGCATAGCAATCAATACCTGCCGGTAAAAAATTGGCTGGATTCATTGACTTGCTCAGTGTAGCCTGAAAACAAGAAGTAGCAAATTAAGTAAATCTTATGTAACTAGATTAGATCACTTACGCAAAGATTATGGATTATAAATTATATTTTAGGAAATTCGTACAATAAGTGGAGTAAATTACGAATTGTATAAGATGCATGATCAAAATTCATGAACATAAAAGTGATAAAAACAGGCACTAAATCAGATTCCAGGAAACATATGTATGTGTGTGTATACCAACTGCCTGCCAGCCTGTGTAGAAGACGCGAGTGAGCTCGAGAGAGTAAAAGGAGGGATCGGTGTACCAGGAGCTGGGCGGGGTTTGCGCTTCTTCGATGGGGATATCCGGGTTGAATTCTCGGGTCAGAGAAAAGTCCGCGTTCTCGCCCGGTTTAAATGCCCCGCCTCCGCAACTCAGTGGCAAAACTCCGAGCCCGTTTCTGAATTGCAGACGGCAATATCGAGGAGTCGACAGCGCTGAGGGATCTCTTCTGTGCAAGGAAAACGGAATCGTGGCAGCGATACAACCTGAAGCCATGGATGTTGTCTTACCACTCTGCACTGTCTGACTTTTTTTGATTGATTAAAAACACATTGCTAGCCGGCGGATTAGTTATTATTATATTTGTTTTTGTTAGAATATGATAATTTGTGTGGCTCAAATTTGCATGGGCCATTTCTCCGTTTTTTGTCGAGCTCGTGTACGATTCTTACAGCATAATCCGTCTTCAACTCTCCACCATGTGCATGCCCCTTTTTCTCTCATTTACTTGGTATAAATAGGGAGCATTTCCTTTGTAATCAATGCATCAATATCATCAAGTGAATTCATTCTTTCTTCTTTAGCTTATATATCCTCCCGTACGTGTATATATATATATTATAATTTCTCAATTTAGCAATTTACTTATTTGTCATTTCTATTATTTAACTTTCTATTATTTAACTTCTATAATTCTCAATTTTCGATTATTCGCTTCCGCATTATTCCACTATATTTCTAACAGTTTTATTTACAACATCTGTTTTGCATCTAGTATTATTATTATTATTATTATTGATATTGATATTGTTATTGTTATTGTTGCAAAAATCGGCAGTCTATGCGTTAATGTGCCCCTAGGCCGAAGCAAATTGATCCCTAGGCAGCCGCTAGCGCCTAACTTGACCGACTATGCCGAATTAGGTTGAACTAGGCGAGTCATATAAATAAGAGAAGTAATATATATATATATATATATATATATATATATATATATATATATATTAGCGCCTACTGCAACTATGATTATTGTTATTATTATTATTAATTAATGAGACATATTTATTTCTTTAGAAGCATAATGATCGTTGAGATTTTTCATAGAATTGGTGTCTGAGGATTTTAATATATTTTCATCATATGATCTTAATTAGCTTCCAAGTTCCGTAGGAGACCAAAGCTTAAGAATAATTGTTCGGGATGGATTTAACATGATATTATTATTCCAACCCAGTGGGGTAGCTCAAGTGGTAAGTGAGCTCTCTTTGTGGGGAGGAATTTCGAGAGAATTCGGGTTCAATTCCTACAGGTGATGATTTTCCCTGGATTCCGCCACCCATATGCACATATGGTGTGTGTTTGTGTTTTTTTTTTTTTTTTTGGTGTTAATTGTTAAATCGTTTATCATTTTTAATGGAAATAAAATTATTGATATATGATGGTTTTATTGAACTGTTTTATCGTAAATTTAGATTGTCAAGGGTAAAATAGGTAACAAACACAAATATTAAACAAATACAATGTTGGGCTACATGTTTAATTTCCTTTTATACTCATAATGAAAAAAAAAATTAAAATTAACCCAACAAGTGAACCCCTTTCAAGATGATGTGGAAAGTAATGTAGATTTTTATTTTCATTTTTTGTTTTATTTTGTTAGCTTATGTGGCTTGCAAGCTTGCTATAATAGCAAGTTTGCAATTGACTTTTATTTCCTTTTTTATTTTTTATTTGTTATTTTATTATTATATTTATAAAAGGCAAATGAGACTACTTTTTAAAGTGAGAGAGTATTGCAGGAATATAGACAAAATAGTAGAGAATTTACAAATTTAATGATATGAAAGTGAGATCCACTTTTGAAATTGAGAGAGTATTGCAGAGATAAGAGATAGCCTAAGTTCAAATCCAATCCCAATGAGATTATTATTAATTATTGACAAAATAGGCAAGTTGGCTAAAAATGAAAGAATGACAATATAAACTAGGGAAGTCAAGTGCTTGTTGAGAAGATGATAATGTCTAAAACGAGCTAAAGACCCCTTAGTACTTCAAGAACCAAAGATAGCAAGAAAATGAGTGAAAATCAGGCCCATGGAGTTCGATCTAAACCAAGCCGCCAACCATTGTCCACCCTCTTCCCCATCTGTACGCCTTAATGGCACTAAAGTCGCCTAGCAATGGCCACCCACCCTTGTCATCCATAGTCACACATGGAAATGTGCACAGGATGGGAGCTGGCGGGTCGGGGGTGTTGGGTGTTGGCCAAGTTAGCCGAGTTCAGCCCTTGCTCGATTTGAGACGTGACGTTGTGGCTTACCATGGACGAATGTGGTTAAATGGTTAATGTTCACCTACTTATCACCAATTGGTTTTAAGTAGGATATGACAACCAGATAGCCAAGAGAACAATGTTGTTAAGCCGATGTCACGAGTTCGAATCAATGGTAAGGCGATAGCCAAATCTAGTCCCATATGGGATATGCGTGTAGGTCGAGCCAAGTCTAATCGTATGAGGGGAAATAGTGGGCGCGGAGACTAAGGACCATGCCAGGCATGCTGCGCGACTGGGCTTGGTGATCAAAGGCTGCGGCAGGTGCTAGGGGGGAGTTGTTGGGCGTCGGCCGGGTTGGCCGAATTCAGCCCCTGCTCCAGCGAGACGTGGCGTTGTGGCTTACCATGGAAAGATGTGATTGATTAATGTCCACCTACTTATCACCAATTGGTTTTAAGTAGGATATGGCTATCAAATAGCTAAAAAAAATGTGATTAAGCGTGTTTGACTTACAACAGTCACATGATGGGTGATCCCTAAGAAGTAAACATAATGCAGTGTTGAGATCCATCGTGGGGACAACTCCATAATGTTTTCTCATAGCTGATAAAAGACAGTAGATCGGTAGTGGCACACTCGTCGTGCCCAACAATAGGGTGGTTGGCTAGTACTGTCAAAGCGGGTCGGTCCGCCCCACCGCAGGCCTAATCTCTGGCGGGGTTTTGCGATTCTTGCAACCCTAGACCGACCCATGCGGGTTGGCAGGCCCGCGGGCTTTTATTAGTTCTTTTTTTTTAAAATCATTTGAAATTAAGTAAATAACTTCAAGCCAATGACTTTGTGGTCTAGTGGCATTCAGTTGCATCTCCCATGTGGAAGGGGGTGGGTTCGAGTCTTAGTAGAGGCGTTGTTGTCTCTTTGTGCTTCAGTCCAAAACACACTTTTTTTTAGTACTATTGATTCTGTTACAATGTACTTTTTTTTTAGTACTATTGATTCTGTTACAATGTACTATTGACTCTGTTACAATGTACTATTAACACTGTTAGTATCTGTTCATAGCTACTTTCTTAACCAAATGAAACACAAAGAGCCAATATCGCATGATCGCATCCACTAAGGCTCGAACCCATATCAAAACACACTACGCTTCAAAATTAATATTCAAAGTTCATAAGCACATATCAAATTCATAAACACACTACGCTGCAGAAAGTTCAGTTAGAACACAAACAAAAACATCTTCAACATCAGCATCATCACCTATGCAAAAAAAAATTAAGAAAATTGAAAACATATTATTATTTATGATAATTAAATCATTCAAATGTTGAATAACATTTTTTTAATGAATTACCTTTGTCATCTAACTCAAAACCGCTTAACCAATTACAAGTACAAATCAATGCTCGAACATTTGAAGAAGCAAACAATTCATATACTTGTTCAACACACGACCTCCTATACTAAAAGTTGATTTAGATGCCACTATAGTCTGTAGTAATAGGAATACTTAATATATCACATGCCATTAAAGATAACTCATCAAAGCGATGTTTATTATCTTTCCAAAAGTTCATAATATTCAAACTAACATATGACTTCATATCCATCTGTGGCTCATCCAAATACACATCCAAAGCAGATTTACCATTTTGCACATTATCTTGAACATAATATCCAAGGAACTCATCATGTACAATAAATCAATAAGAAATTCACAAATATTAGAATAAAAATTAAGAAAATAACTCAAAAAATCACACTAAGATAAAATACTTACATCAAAGTTATCATTTGCTTCTATTACTACAACATTTTCACATCGACTAGTAGTTATAGTTGAACTAGTCGTCGCGGTCAAAGATGTGGCTTTATATGCTTCAAATAACATATACAACCTGTTATTCACAACATCCAACTTTTCTTTGTAATTGCTTTCATCCAACTTTTTATAGCAAAACTCTAAAAACTTATATTTCCTTCTTTGATCCAAGACAGCTCCCATTGCTAGAACAACATTATATTACTCCCAATATTTATCAAACTTGATTTTCATTCTACAAGTCATCTCTTTAATCAATGAATCTCCATTCTTCGTATTCATTGTCAGCGGCTGGAGGCGAGAAGGCGGAGTGGCGGGCTGGCAGCAACGGCGGGAGGCGAGTAGGCGAAAAAGGCACTGAGAGGCTCATAACTCTCGTCTGGTCTGCTGGTCGACAAAGTGAGAGATGGATTTAGGGCTAAGAATGAAAAATCTAAGATATTAATAAGCATTGACGATAGACAAATGAATAAGCAAAAACAAATGGATAAACAAAGTGAACAAAAAAACTAGAAATTAATGGATGGCTTACCTGCGGAGGCTGGAGACTCAGAGAAGAGGAATCTGGAGAGACGGGCTGGTGTCGGCGACTAGAGGCGAGAAGACAGAATGGCGGGCTGGCGGTAGCGGTTAGAGGTGAGATGGCGAAGTGGCGGGCTGGTGGCAGCGGCTGGAGGCGAGAAGGCGCTGAAAAGCTTGTGACTCTCGTCTGGTCGACAAAGTGAGGGATGGATTTAGGGCTAAGAATGAAGAATCTAAGATATTATATATATATATATATATATATATATATATATATATATATATATATATAGAAAATTAATCAAATGCGGCCTGTGCATTACGTGCGGTGGTGTGGACAAAGGTATGTCGCTGGATGGAGGTGATCTGACAGTGGAGGTTATATATTAGGATTTAGGAAGTTTAATTCGCGTAACTTAAGTGGGGGTTTTATGGTAATTGTAAGTGGGAAGGTAATTTTAGAGTACAGAATACACCAACAAACGTATTATTAAAACACACCATTCAACATACTAAAATGCACCAGTTCTTAAATTAAAACACACCATTCCCCACCATACCGAAATACACCACTCAATTCAAATGCACCAACAAAATTAAAACACACCACTATACGTTATAAAATGCAACCAACAAAATTAAAACACACCACTATACGTTATAAAATGCACCCAACAAAATTAAAACACACCACTATACGTTATAAAATGCACCAGTTCTCATTAAAACACACCACTATACGTTATAAAATGCACCAGTTCTCATATTAAAACACACCACTTAATCACCACACACCAAATGCAACTACTCTCGTAAAATTCACCACCATGTGTATTAAAACACACCATTATACGTTATAAAATGCACCACTGGACAAATTAAAACACACCATTCCTCATCATACCGAAATACACCACTCAATTTAAATGCACCAACAAAATTAAAACACACCATTATACGTTATAAAATGCACTAGTTCTCAGATTAAAACACACCACACACCAAATACACTTACTATTGCGAATTACACCAATATTATCTCAAATATGAACCAGATTAATGTTGATAATGCACAGAGTATTGCGAATTACTCCATTCTCGTTTCTCTGTTGGAGTCGACCTATGCGTTTTGTTCAGAACGGAGCGCTCGTTGCTGGTGATGGAGTCCCTTCTACGCTCGTCTGGTGTTTGTTGCTCAGTGCTCGTCGACTTCAAGTCTCCGTCGTCATCTGATCTGATCTGGTTTTGAAATTGTAGTGAATTGCCAACATTATCCTTCCCGTTCGCGTAGCTAAAGATTGGCGCCTGTTTTGTTTGGATTAATATGAAGCCTTAGATCATGAGATCTAATGGTGCAAATAAGGCCACACAGCCGCACGGGGGAGACTGGCCGCATCTGATGAAGGCCACACAGCCGCACGGGGGAGACTGGCCGCATCTGATGGGGACCACACAGCCGCACGGGGGAGACTGGCCGCATCTGATGGGGACTACACAGCCGCACGGGGGAGACTGGCCGCATCTGATGGGGACTATATATATATATATAGGAGACTGGCCGCATCTGATGGGGACTATATATATATATATAGCATAAATATAATATGTGCAGTCCAACTTAATTTGGTATCAGAGCCATGCAAAAGATCATGGGTAAGAGACTTCCACGTGTTGCTTGGAATCCACCGCACACGTTGGGCTTTTAGTTGAGATGGAGCACATGCTTTAATTTATATATATATATATATATATATATATATATATATATATATATATATATATATATATATATATATATATATATATATATATATATATATATNATATATATATATATATATATATATATATAAACCCTAACTCACCCCACTACAGGACGCGTGCGAGCCAGTTTGCGGGCTTCGGCCCACTTTGACAGTCCTATGGTCGACAACTCACCATTTGGTCTGTCAGGGTAGTGAGGGCACCATGTTGCTTCCCCTCATGGCCTCACCCCCTCGGCCTCTATCTCCCCACCTTTGCATCTAATGACCTTGAATTTATATCCTTCTCACTTTTGACCCCTTTTTTTTGCCTTCTTAATAGTCTTTGCATCTTGGAACCATATAATTTATGTCTTCTAGTTTTTTGGCCTCAAACTTTCCCCTATTTTAAATTTATACCATCCTTTTAGTCTTTGTACTCTCACCCCTTAAATTTGATCCTTAAACACGTCTAACCCGACCCTAAACCTTGCACACGAGTTTCAATAATCATCTAGACCTAATTAATCTCTAAACTTTCATTCCCAAGTCTAATTGATTTTGGACCCAAATCTATTCCCCCATTAATATGTTTCTTTTTGTTAAAGCATCTGTCCTTTTTAAAATGAAAATAAGATTACAAATATTTTTGGTATGTTCTTTTTTGTTAATGCATTTGTCCCTTTTTACATTTTAACAAAAAAAAAAAAAAGAAAAGAAAAAAAAAACCCTTATATGCGATCTATTCCTTTTTGTTAAATCTTTTGCCTTTTTCATGGAAAAAAGAAATAATGATATATGATTTTTTTATATAATAGCTCATAAATTACATAATAAATAAATAAATAAAAGCCCCAAAAAAACCACGGATGCTCTAAAAGCTAATTTTCCTTTGAAGAATTACTAAATTAGTTTTCTCCAATTTAGGAAAATGGAAAGAATCTTTCACGAGTGTACAGTAGGCTGAGATATCAAACCTCAGTAGCAGTGTTTTCCCTTTCTTTGCTTCTTCTTTTTCTTTTCAGCAATTTCACTCTCTTTCACTCTCTTTTAGTGCAAATTTTAATTTTAGTTATTGACCATTATAAAATGAGCAAATGCCACTTTTGGTCCCACGACTATTAGCAAAATGACAATTTTGGTCCACATGTTTTATTTCTACCAATTTTGGTCCCACGACTATTGTTTTAGTACCAATTTTCATCCACGACTATTGTTTTAGTGCCAAAATTTATCGCGACGGTCACCCATACTATTGTTTTAGTGCCAAAATTTATCGCGACGGTCACCCATCCGTTTAAAACGTGCAAAAATCTAAAATTGTTAAGCGTATTTTCATCATTTTCAACTTAATATCTTAATTTGAGTATGAATAAATGGATCATAAGTCCTAAAATCGATCAAAATTCACAGTTTTTCTCCTCATTTTACCTTAATTTGAAGAGGAGAATTGTGAATTGTGATCGATCTTAGGGCTTAAATCTCTTTATTCATGCTCAAATTGAGATATTGAGTTAAAAAGGACGAAAACACCTTCAAGAATTTTAGATTTCGGCATGTTTTAAACGAATGGGTGACCAGCGCAATGAATTTTGGCACTAAAACAGTTGTCGTGGGACCAAAATTGGTACTAAACAATAGTCGTGGGACCAAAATTGGTAGAAATGAAACACGTGGACCAAAATTGTCATTTTGCTAATAGTCGTGGGACCAAAATTGGTATTTGCTCATTATAAAATTGTCACATATAAACATATTATTTTAATTTTATCACATTACATTTATAATTTTCATTTGCTTAGTATAATTAATTTTTCTTTTAAAATTATGTTATTCCAACATTTAATAAATATGACTAACATTTAATTAAAAAATATTTACAAGGGAAATAAAGAAATTAGATGTTAGGTAAAAATGGTAATTTTTAAAAAATTAAAATAAATTAATTTAATACTTGTAATTTATTTATTAATGTTATTATAATTTATTTTTAATGTTTGTAATATTTTTAAATATTTAGCGTATCAAATTTCTGATTATATACTGTTTAAAATTAAATTTCAAAAAATAGAGAAATAGAAAACTAAACTAAATACTGAAATTTAAATTTTTACTTTATTCTCACATTATTTTTCTCGTATGAAATTAAGATTCTTTTCCTTCATAATTCAATCTCTCCATAAAAAGACCTGTTAATGGCATTTCACTCTCAATAATTGCTCCATTTATCAAATATTATATAACTCTCACCCAATAATTACTTACTCCATTTATCAATATAAGAAACTAGGATAAAGTTTTTTTTTTTTTCTTTTTTGTAGCCCAGAGTTTCTACTGTTAAATATAATGACCAATCATCTCGCTCTGAATTGTAGACACTTCTATTGGGTGTGATAGTTGACCTGAAAATTTAAAGTTGCTTCATACCCAAAGTCAAAACAACTTAGTTAGTCACAGAGATGAAGTTTGGAAAGAAAAACCATGGATCAAGACTCACTAGGGATCGTGTGAGAGGGGATCCTTGTGTGCAGTAAGTAAATGTCTAGTATTCAGTTGAGTTAGTTATTATGATTTACATCCTTTTAGATATTCTGTCGGGCTGGGGTGTGTGGGTCCTTGAGATTGAGGATTAATCTTTTGGGAAGAAATAATCAAATTTTTGTCCTTCCGTTAAAGATATATCTATATAGATGAGCACTAAAGTTACATTTCTAATAAGGATAAAAAAGAACATAAAAACAAAGAATCAATACAATAGTGGCACCCAAGAAAAAATTATAGAGAGCAAGTTTAGGCACTAAGTATAGCAATACTCATGTAGTAATTTTTTTAATGACATTTCTAATAAGGATAAAAAAGAACATAAAAACAAAGAATCAATACAATAGTGGCACCCAAGAAAAAATTATAGAGAGCAAGTTTAGGCACTAAGGCACCCAAGAAAAAATTATAGAGAGCAAGTTTAGGCACTAAGTATAGCAATACTCATGTAGTAATTTTTTTTTTAGGCACTAAGTATAGCAATACTCATGTAGTAATTTTTTTTAATGTACTCAATATGTAGTAATTTTTTTTAATGTACTCAATAATCACTAACTACTGGCGCAGTGCAATCATCACTTGTGGGAATTGAACCCAGGTTCTTCCGAAATTCCTACCCACAAAAAAAAACTCACTTGCCACTTGAGTTACCACACTGGATTACTATCAAATCATGTTGATGAGACATAAAAGAAGGGAATTTTTAATCAATTAAATAAGTACTAACATATAAATGTGTTTTCATAATAATAATTAAATAATATTAAAATTTACTCCGTAATAATGCTGCGCTCCATCAAGGAAAATCTGATTTTATTAAATTTCACCCCAAAAAAAAAAAACAAAAACAAAAACAAAAACCAAAACCAAAAAAAAGAGTGCAAGATGATCCGATACATGAAACGGAGTCCAATGATCTGACGATAGCTGTTCTTCAACATAGCCATAGTCGTCATTCATATATACAAGAAGCAAGCATTAGAGTTGGAACAGGAAAAGCATAGACGAGAATTAGAGATTATTTAATAATAGTGAAATGATGAAACAAAAATTGAGATTGAGAATGTGATATTTAGTGTAGAGAGAAATTGCAATTGGCAGGGGTGCTAGTAAGAGCACAAAACGAGGCGTTTGGAGCACAGAGTGCAAAAGAATTTGCGTTTGAACCTCAAGCAAATGGGGAAACAGCAAAGCAATCCCTTGGCTTCGATGTCCACCGCCTGCACTTTCCCGCCGCAGCTCGGACACGATCCCGGCGCCGCCTGCCGATTCACTTCTCTTTCCTCTTCATCGCACACATACACCATACGCATTCTCTCTCTCTCTCTCTCTCTCTCTATGCAGTTGTACTTGGGGGAGGTGATGAGGGAGGGGGAGAGGACTGATAATTCTGAATGCACTACTCCTATATAACAGAAGAATTTTAATTTGCTTCGCAAAATGACAAGGCCCCTCGGTAATATCTACTACTACTAATTCATTCTTCACTTTTCAAATAACTAATTCATTCTTCGCAAATCTGCTTTTCATCTTTCAAGTTACCCTTAAATCTGTGGGCCTATATACTACACGTAAGCTCCACTAGCTTTTGTTCCTTAAATAAAATTAAAGGAAAAATACTATTTATACTCCAGCTTCTATTCTCTCACATAAATTTTCTGTTTGGATAACTTTTTTTACCCACAAAATGAAAATATTTTATCAATATTTGTCACACATCAGATAGTATAATTTTGGAGTCCCCATAGTATAACTCAGGAGACTCTTAAATTTTATTCTCTTACACTTACTCTTTAATGTAACAAATAAGGATAAACTAAAAAGTATTCATATCAAACATTTGAGAGTTGGAGTAAAAGTTAGGAGTAGAAAATAGGAGTTCACATAATATTTTATGAAGAAAAAAAATCATAGGAACACACTTCATACTTGTAAGGCCTTCCTCAATAGTTTGTGGGTTTTGAGGAGATTTTGCAAGTGTGATTAGGAAAGAGAAAATGGGAATGGAGAAAAAAAAATAAAAAACAAAATCTGAAATTTAAAAAATAAAAATAAAAAATAATACTGCTTTACGTGCGCAGCTAGCCTTGCACGTAATGCGCCCTCCGAGCGCGCAAAGTATGATTTACGCGCAGAACAAAGAACCACTTATTAATGAAGTAGGACTCACTTTACCTGCAAAATCCCCATTTTACCACAAGCATCTCCCTCCTTCTCTCACTTCCCCTCTCTCCTCCACCTTACTCCACTTTTTCTTAAAATTTGGTCCAAAAACAACTATTGTGGATGGTCTAAGGGTGGGTTTCTGTGACGCTGTCCCACGAATAAGTATCTGTGAGACATTTTAGGTCAAGATATATAAACGCAATACTTAATGTTGAAAAAATGTAATATTAGTCAAGAATAATTGTCCTTTTTTTTTTTATATGAAGAGCCAATATCACATCCATTTAGGCTCGAACGCACAACCTCCATATGAGAGCTACCTGGTGCCACTAAACCACAATGTTCTTGACAAATTGTCTCTTATTTATAAAAGAAAGTGTAGTAAGTGAACATTTACTTATGTGAAAAAATGTAATACTAATCATGAATAGTTTTCAAAAAAAAATTCATGAATAAATAGATTGATTGTTGCTTATGTTAGAAAGTGCAATACTTAAAAAGAAAATGTGATACTTTTAATGAAAAATATAATACTTTTAAATTAAAATATAATATTAGCGATTGAAGAGTAATTATGAAAAAACTATATTCCATAATACTTACGAAAAATCTAACTCATCTCACAAATTAAGATTTGCAAGACTGTCTCATATGAGATTTTACCTACATATAATCTTCTACTTTTGAAAAAAAAAAATTCAAATAAATTTTATAACTTTTGATAAGAAAGTAACTAAACCCCTAAATTTTTAAAAAATTATAATTAAATATATATATATATTAAATTATCATTTTCGTGCCTCTAGACTTAATAACCGTGAACTCCCGGTTAAATTCAATTTGGAAGTTTACATGTATTTTTTTATTTTTATTTTTTTGAAAACAAGTTTACATGTACTTGAATAAAATTTGAACCACATATATAAAATAAAATAAAATAAAGCAAACAAACAAACAAAAAATCTATATTTCCTTCTTTTTTGTTTTCTTTTTTTTTTTTGAAATACCCCTTTAGACTTTGGTCATATTTCGACCAGCTCTCATCCCCTTCATTTTTTTTCCAATTGTAGGAAGCAGGGTCGCCTCTTCTCAGGTGAAGGATGTGAAGATAAAGTGGCGACGGGTTAGTTATTTTTGGGTTAGTTATAGTAGCGACGAAGTGGTGGAGGAGTGGCGGAGGCGGGTAAGGGCGGGTGTGTTTGGAAAGCAGGAAAATGACTTCTGGAAAATGATTTAGGGAAAATGAGTCATTTTTCGGAAAATAGCTTCATTTCCAGTGTTTGGATGAATTCTGAAAAACTGTCTTTGTGTGTTTGGTTCATTTTCCAGAAAATAAAAAACAAAATAATTTTTTTAAGGGGAAAAAATCACAACAAATTAACAAACAAGCAATCAACACAAATTAACCAAAAAGAATTAAAAAAAAAGAAGAAGAAGAAGAAGAAGTTGCGAAAACTGGAAACCCGCTAACCAGTCGCCGACTGGTTTCGACACCAAAGCAGACGATGGGGTGCTTGAAGACGACGCAAATGAGCAAGGTGAAGTTCCGAAAAATGACTCCCGGAAAAAATTTCCAGAAGTCATTTTCCGAAAAAAAAAACCCATTTTTCGTTGACTGAAGCCTTATTTTCCTTTGACCCCATTTTCCCTTCACTTGCCAAACATTGAAAACCCGGAAAATGATTTTCAGAAATCATTTTCCGGGTTTCCAAACACAGCCTAAGTCTAGGAGGTTCAAAAGTAAAAAACCTTTTTTTAAAAGTTAAATAATATTTTTATTAGGGCTTATTTATTAAAAGAGCAATGCTAGAGACCTCTAATATTTTTTCCATCAATTCATCTCTCATAATGTGACAATGTCTCATTGGTAGCTAAATTCTATTTTGAATTAGTAGTAGAGTTAATTAATTCATGACACCCAATGAATAGATGTCACAACAGGAGGGAAAATATTGAAAGTGAAATTTAGGAAGGGAAGAAAACATTTTTCTTGTTAAAAATATGTCAAATAAGCAAATACAAATATAATGCGGCTCTTATTTGGGAGGAGACTTATAAAAAAACCCGATAATAAGGACTTAGTTCATTAGTTGTATGGTTTTAGTGACTTAATGCGTTTAATTACAACTTTTTATTAAAGTTTAAGACTGTACTTTTTTTTTTTTTGACAAAAGTTGGAGTGTTTTTTTTTACCCTTTTGTAAAAGATTTTCAATGCATTGAACTATTCTTTTAATTTTTTTTTTGGAAATAAAATATTCTTTTAATTTTTAGAATTTTAAATTTAGTTTATTGTTAGCTATTTATTATAATTTATTTTTTTATGAACTTAGAATCCACTATCCAATCTGTATCCAATTTACTAAGGCAGTGTTTGGTATAATGTAATTACAATTCAATTTAAATGTAATTCTTTGCCTAAGAAATTAAATTGTTTTTTTTTTCTGAAAACAAATTAAATTGTTTGGTTGAAGGAAATTGCAATTCCTCATACTATTGAATTACAATTCATATACACAAGGGCATTTTAATCTTTATATAACTTCTTTCCTGCGAATTCTAAATAATTCTATTCCTCCCTACCAAATAATGTCAAATGTGTCGTCTTCTCAATTTCTTTGGACCCGCAATATTCATTATCTTCAATTCTGGTTGAGATTTATAAATGAAAATAGTAAATAAATTCATTATTTTACAATTAAGTTAATGTTGTGATTACATTTTAACCCTATGTTTTCACAACTATTTTGTTGGAAGGAAGGAATTAAAGAAAGAAATGAATTATAATTTGGTGAAAAAAGAATAATGTGAGAATAAAGTAAGAATTTAAATTACATTGTTTGTTAAAGAGGAATAAAATTATTAGGAATGAGTAGTAAAGAAGTGGTATAAAAACTTAAATGTCATTTTGTAATAATAATAATAATAATAACCAATTGTACTTTTGTCATTTCATTCTTTTTGTTTCTTTTCCTACAACTGAATTGCAATTTAACAAAAGGAGCGAATTACAATTCCCTCAAACCAAATAGTATAATTTGTCATACATAGAATAAAATAGAAAGGAGCTCCAACTACATCCAACCAAACACCTCATTAATAATAATCAACCGACACTCCAACGATTTTTCCAGAACGTTTAATGACTATGGTACTTGCATTGTACTTATATACCTTCTATACATGTTAATGCCACAAAAGATTAAAATATCTTCTCTCTTTTTTCCATTTCAATTTTAATACGGAGAAACATTTTCACTTTTAATTCTTAATCATTAATTTGACAAATTTTAATATTAACATTTTACATATGGTATCATATATCCCTATTAATGTAAGATTAAAAGTGCATTATTTGTATACGTAAAGTTCATTATTTAGAAGTACATGATTATATATATATATATATATATATATATATATATATATTAAATAATGTATTTTTAGTATATTAAAAATTTATATTGCATTAATGATCTACACAGCTATATGAACCATAGTCTACACAATAATTTGCCTTGAATTTTGTATTTTAAAAAAGTTGTCAATCAAACACTAACTATAATATTGATTCTCATTCCTAATGTGTAAATTCATGAACCAAACACACCCTTAATTTATTGAGTTTTTACTCCTCCGTGTTTTGAACATCTCATCAACCTTTACCCTTATATAGATGATGGCATTTTTCGGATACTTTAAACAAAATTTGTTAGATCCAAAAAGTCAACAAAAAAATTAAATTTAATCAAATTAATAATCAAGACTAAAAGTGAAGCACAACTATATTAGAGAGTTATAAGATAAGTGTTAGTGTATTTTTTTTTTTTTTTGAAAATAAAGAAACTCATTCATTTAATCATAAGCTGAAGCAATTACAAATATGATAAATGGAACGGTATACCATTCGTTACTGTCAGACATAGAAACAATTTCCTTAGCAATGCTACAAAGAACTTGATTCGCAGATTGTTTCACAAATTTGAAGCTAAATCTGTTGGATGAACTTAACTCTTCTTTAATATCATTGAAGAATTGATCAAACGTAGTCAAGACTGACTGCGGTTGAAAAGTCTTGCACACCACTTGAGTATTTGTTTTCAACCTTACATTTATTGACAATGCATCCATCGATCTGAACTACAAATGCTCTTTTTTATTGTCATCTTTGTCACCTAGGATGAGGTTCACATATGCCATGACCAACTTTCATGATTTACACTTATGAAGAAAAGAACTCGTCAAAAGAAACGAGAGGAAAACAAACTCGTCAAAAGAAACGAGAGGAAAACAAACTCATCAAAAGAAATGAGAGAAACAGACATAAAAACACAAACAAATACAGAACACACAAGAAAAGGGAAACAATAGTACACCTTTTCTTGAAAACTTTATTTTAAGGATCCACTAAAATCAAACCACCTCTTTATCCAGATCTGGTTAAATCCTTTGAACTTTGAAACTTCTGCAACTTCCTTTGAGAGTTGGTGGTTGAATCGACAGTGAAAGTTATGAAACAAAAAAACAAAGGGAAATAGGAGACCGCCGGCCAAAGACCCGCCGACACGAAGCTCCGTCAAAGTTTCGGCCAGAAGCCGACAGCCAAAAAAGAGGCAAGGTTTTGAGAGACAGCAAAGTGGATTCGAGAGAATAGGCTAGTGTTAAGTGTAACTTTAGTCTCAAATTAATAATCAAGACTAAAAATTAGTATTAACTTACAGTCGGAATGGAATATCGCAGTATAGCATAAACACTTATTATCTAGGAAAATTATACATTCGTTTCCTAAGTTATAGGATATGTATAAGTTTAGATTATGTGAGTTGAAAATGTGACACTTAACTAATTACCTAAGTGGCTATTTTTGTTCTTTGAAAGATTAAAATAGTCACTTGTGAAAATTATATTTTTAATTTGGTCCATAAAATATTTATAAATGAGGGTCAAATTTGTAACTCATAATAATTAGAAATTAAAATTACACTTTTTTAACATAAAAATTAAAAATGTAAATTTTCACTTTTCTGTAATATATAATTAGTACAAAGAAGACCCGATAGTCCATACTATACCAAAATATATATAAATACAAAATGTCCCTATTCAAAATAAATTAAACACATACAAATATATATATGCATACTCATTGACCACAAAATAACAAAATACGAAACAAAATAAAAATTATTGTATTATTTTAAAAGCAATTCTAATATCATAGCGTTTAAAAAAACAAGTAATAAAAAACAACTAAAAAAAAACAATATACTGTACATGAATTGAGTTTCCAGTTCGTGTGCCGTGTATATATATATATATATATATATATATATATATATATATATATATGTATGTATGTATGTATGTATGTATGTATGTATGTATGTATGTATGTATGTATATATATATATATATATATATATGTATGTATGTATACATACACACGCGAAATTGCTTCAGTTTCATATATGTATATATATATATATGTATGTATGTATGTATGTATACATACACATGCGAAATTGCTTCAGTTTCATGTATGTATGTATTACATAGTCACATACACTGCACAAACTTAGAAACCCACTTCGTGGAGTGTGTGTAAGTATCTCTTATATTTTATCTGTCATACTTACTATTAATTATTCAAACTAACTTGTTTTTCTATATTTACTTTCTTTAGTATTTTTTACTTATTTTTAAATTTGATTTTTTGTATTTTTTGGTTCATTGGTACGTTTAAACATCGGGAATGAGAATCAAAATCATAGTTAGTGTTTAGTTGAAAACATTTTAAAACCCAACTATAGAATTTGATTACCTCTTCAATTAAAAATCTCATTCCCTAATTAAAAACGGGTATCATTCCATCTTATTGCCAATATGATTTTTAAGTTTGTATTAGTGCTTTTAGATTTGTGCTTTGATTTTTTTTTATTCATATATATTGGTGATTTGGATGTCATTATGATCTTGAGTGTGTTCGGTTCATGGGTTTACACACTATGAATGATAATCAAAATCATAATTAGTGTTTTGTTGACTACTTTTTAAAACACAACTATTATTGGTTTTGATTGCCCCTTCAATTAAAAATTTCATTTCCTAATTAAAAATGGGTATCATTCCATCTTATTGGTAATCTAACTTTTAAGTTTTGGATTAGTACTTTAAAATTTTTGTTTTGATTTTTTTTATTCATATTGATGCTTTGGATAATTAGATGTCATTGTGTTAGGATCAATTGCCTTGACTTTTTGTTTTCGTATATTTAAAACATACATTTATTCCCATTATAGGGTTATATATGCAACCAAACATCAATATTGATAATAATTTAATTTTAATTCCACCCTACTACCAAATTAAACATGCAAAATACTTTCACCAAAACACATCACCATTACCAAGTATTTGATTCCCATTCCGATTCCGATTCCCATGTGCGAACCAAGCACACCCTATATTATGATCAATTACCTTAATTTTTTGTTTTTTTTTGTATTTTTAAAACATTTAATCACATTATAGGGTCATAAATAACCAAACATCAATATTGGTAATCATTCCAATTCCACCCTAGCTACTACCAAGCATGCAAAATACTTTCACCAAAACTCATACCATTATAAGTATTTGATTTCGATTCCGATTTCGATTCCATGTGCGAGCCAAACACACCCTAAATGTGAACAAGAATGCGATTTTAAAAAATATTAAACTAGTTTACAACACTAATGGGAAAGGCAATGCCATGTTTAAGTAATTGTAAGATGGTTGAGTTTCCTCACCAGTCTTTCATATCATTTTGGATCCCCAAATAAGTCCCCTTACATACTATCAGTCTAACATCCTATGTTAAACAAATTATATTCTTTGTGAAGGGGGAGGGGAGTTAATTAAAATATATGTAAGTGTGTAAACTTTCACACATACATATATGGATGTGGATTTGTTCGGTGGCCGGGTTGACCCTTTGATGTGTTCAAGATCAAAGATGATAATGTTTAAACTATTAATAATATATTTTAGGAGGATAATCGAAAAGATGAAGAAATTGAGAGGTTGTAATGGAAGGCAAGAGCAAGTGGTAGTGTTGAAGCTAAATATAAGTGTACTAGCTCATAAATGTTGTAATCATAGAGTATGTTGTTGTTGGTCATCTAATTGTTAAATAAATTTTATCTAGCTAAAAGAAGTCTGATCCCCGTTTGAATATTTTTGAAGTGTTATTATGCATGTAACTTTCTATAGGAAGTCTGATCCCCGTTTGAATATTTTTGAAGTGTTATTAACTTATTATGTATGTGGCTTTCAATTGAAATTTTATTTTTTCATATTATATTATTAAGTGGCCCATGTTACAATTTTTTTTAATTGAATATTTGTAGTCTCTTGTTGAGTTGTTTTAGTAGTTTTCTTTTAAATAGATATTTGTGGGCTCACTTTGAAGTTAAGCACATGGTACAAATTATATAAAAAAAAAAAAAAGTGTATAAAACACCTACTAGATATATATATAGGAGGCATGATTGATTACTTTTACAATATGAAAATAGATGTCTAGATATAATGACACTTTCAAAATTAGGTTACAACTACTCATTGGACAAGATGAAGTTCTTCTTAAACACAATAAAAGGTTTAATAAAATTGGTGACAGATTTTGACAATTAGAAAGAAATAAATGAAATTAATGTTGTTAAAAATTGAGGTTTTAGTAGTGAGTGAGTGCACATGATAGAAATTCTTCAACAGTAGTAGATGACTCCGAAGATGAGAGTAATAGGGAAGAGCAATTTGAGAATTTGAAGAATCTAAGTACATAGGATGCAGATGAATTCTATGATAGTGAATATGACATGCATGCATGACACAAGCAAAAGAAAATAATAATAATAATAATAATAATAATAATAATAATAATAGCTTTAACAAAAATGTAGCTAGATTCAACTTTAGAGTATGCTGGTGTTGGTGATGATTTAGTAGTTTATTTAGAAATTCCTATAATAGTGAATGAAGTTGGTGATGATTTAGTAGTTTATTTAGAAATTCCTATAATAGTGAACGAAGAACTTAATTACTCTGATGAAGATAGTGGACCGTATTATAATGGTGTTGGTGATGATTTATATGGCTTGAACAATAAACAAAGAAATTGTCCCTTGAAGAAAGTGTGTTTCAAATGTCTAATTAAAAACTTTTGGTCAAAAGAGAAACATGCCTATGATCCTTATTCCGACCCTTATGTAACTTTATATGTTTGCAGTTTATATACCCTTATAATGTATTATTTTTAATTATAGAACTAGTAGATAATTAATATTTATGCATGTTTAAAAAAATATTTACAAATGTACCTTAATAATTTTATATTTACAAATTTTTCTCGTGCTACATTTTTTGAAGAGAAAATGTATTTATTTACAACAAAAAAAAAAAAAAAGTTGTGATATTTGTTGCTTGAGAAATAAAAGCACGAGCCTTCGTTGCAATTTGAATCATATTTAATGTCTGATTAGCATGTATGTTTTTATAAAAATCACATATGGATGTTTTTTTTGTTATTTATTTATTTATTTATTTGGCTAATGAAGTGGCACAGTTTCATTGTTCAAGGGATGAACTTGAATTTTTTTTATTTTTTTTCAAAGTTTAAAGTGTATTTTGCAACGATTGAAACATAGGGAGTAAAACAACTAAAGTTGCATAACTAAAGAAGTAAAAACACATGGTTCCTTTTTGAAATTGTTACTTTCTCATATCTTATATCACGTTTCCTATTTCTCATTTCTTGTTTCATACAACCTAAGTTGTAAAAGTATGCCTTAGATGAATAAAACTTGATCTAGTTAACTTATTAATGGATATTTCATTGGCAACTGTTATACTATGGACTAATGGACCATGGTTCATCTTACATTGTGAGCCCTAGTCTAAAAATTATGTGTCTGAATGTAATATATTGTACCTGAAGTTAACTATTTATGTCTCTGTAAATAAATTGAAGACACTTGAACACATAACATTTTAACTACAAACACATAAAATGGTATTTACATAGACAAAAATTATTAACTATAGATACATAATATATTATTGCAGACACATAATATATTATTTCAGGTACAGAATATACTACACGTACATAATCTGAAGGTTATTTTGAATCAGGATCCATAATGCAAGGTAAACCCTGATCCATAGTATAATTTGCCATTCATTGGGTTATTAAAAAAAAAAAAAAAAGCCTTGATTACAATGGACTTTTATTTGTTAAACATTTTGATTGTGATGTTTTATCTGAACTTATGAGTTAAGACTTTAAATGTTGAATAAAATTATCAATAATTTTCTTTACACAATTTAGGGAACAAAACAACATATTTATAAATATAATAATTGTATTATACACATCCATATATTAGTGAAAAAGTTTTAGAAAGGTGTGAGTAATAGTGTACAAATATTTAGGGGCATATAAATTAATTAAAACATGTTTGCAATTTATATCTAACAAATTTTTAGATGAAAAATATTATGGCTCTATTTTCTAGAGCTAATAGCCAATTAATGCATATATTAATAAGTAAATTAAAGATTAAAACATATGAAAAAGTTTATAGTATCGACTGTACTGAGTACAAATCAATAAATTTTGGAAAAGTCTTTATTAGAGTAGTTTCTAATGTATAGGCCTTTATTTGACAATTAGTTGTTAGTAATTAGGGGATTATATTAGCAGCAGTATTAGTTGTTTGTAAAAAATTTGTTTAGCAAAATTAGTTGTTAACTTTAACTGATTATTCTAAATGAGTGGTCATAAGTTCAAACTCTGGTAGTGAGGGCTTAGATTCTTTGAGTTGAAAATGTTTTTTTTTTTATATAGAATAGATACTACGTAGTACATTATAAAGAATAATGAGTATTTCAAAAAAAAAAATTTTAAAATGACTATATTAATTATTTTACTTATAAGTCAAACAGTTAAAGTCAATAAAAAAGGTAAAACTATTTAGGAAAGTGAATTACCAAAGTCCAAAGCCCTAGTGCCCTACTATCAAAAAGGAAAGTGAATACCGAATAGTATTTGGTTATATCAAATATTTGAAAACTAGATCCACATAACTTAGCTTAATAGTTTAAGGATCACCTAAGTCTTGCCCAAAATAAAATATTTAAAAAAAAAAAGTAAACGAAACATTTTCCAGTATGAAATAAATCTTATATGTGGCAGAATTTCAATAAGCAATAGAACAGTCCAAACAAAATGGACAGATTCTAATCAATGTAAAGCAAGTACATACAAGTATACAACTGTCGATGCGCTATCTTGTACCCATATTCGCACACGGCTCACCTTATCAAAGAATGGTTGGTTAGGGGCAACGCAAAAGTCTACCAGGTTGGTTGGTAAATATAAAGTTATAAGTTTTTTTTTTTTTTGAATACTACTAACTCTATTACAATGCAATATATGTTCTGTTCATAACTACTTTTCTCAAAGTATTGAAGCACAAGAGTCAGCATTGCCCCCACTAAGGCTCAAACCCACCACCTCCCGTATAAAGAGAAGGATTTGATGCCACTGAACTACAAGGTCCTTGGCATAAAGTTATAAGTTTAATTTCACACATATGTAAATAGTGGTATAAATTTCTTCTGACACTTAAAAAAGAAAAGATTTATTAATTATAATAAAAAAAATTATTTTTAGTCACGTGATCATTGTGATATTCTTATATTTAATATCTAATTTGGTCATATTTATTGATATTGTCACTTTTATTTAATTAGCTTTAATTTTTTGTGACAATTTGATGATTTTACAGTTTTAGTTTTCTCTTCTTATCCCCCACCCAAAAAAAAAACCCCTCATAAATGATATAATAATTTTAACAAGGGAAAACTATGATGGTAAAATACCTCGTTGTCTTAGAAATTAATGTTAAAGTAGCGTATGTTTAGGGTATTGTTATGAAAGTTTTTATATTGTTAATAGAAGAATTTTATAAGAAATATTTTTTAAAAATATAACACTTAAAACATATTATATATGTTCATGTTAATTGATTGAATTAGTTCTATATTTAGTTGAAATATAATTAAAAACACTAATTCCATGTGTGTGTACATAAAATTTTGGATAAATAAACTATTTATAAATTAAGTCAATTTAAATTGTGTGTTTTGCCAATGACATTGTGGTATAGTGGCACGAAATTGCTCTCTCAAATGGGAGGTAATGGATTTGAACTTTAGTGTGAGGGCGATATTGACTCTTTGTGCTTTAATATGTTGAGAAAGTAATTATGAATAGATATTACATTGTAATTGTAATAGATATTTGTAGTACTTAAAAAAAAGTGTGTTATAATCTTGTAGCGGGACAATGATACATTACAAAATTATCTATATGTCCTATCAATTTCTACATCAAATTAAATTTCATGGAATCAAGTATGCGTTACGTGCTTCCGATTATAATTATGGTTAGATCATCACACAGTTGTTATATCGTGGACCATAGTCCACAATGCATTACGGTTCATGGTTAGAAAACAACGGCGTTTCAACAAGTGGGAGAAATAGCTCCCGTAAATCTCCGTAACAGATACTACAGTTCATCTAAAATGATACTGCCTCACATTTGTTTTTATATTATCGAATGAAACTGTAGTTATATCGAAATGTAACTGTAGTTGTGTTGAAATGTAATTGCAATGTATATAAACAGATACTGAATAACAGTTTCACATTTTTGGGTGTATATTGCCCAATGAAACTATAGTTATATCGAAATGATATTGTAGTTGTGTTGAAATGAAACTGCAATGTATTATAAAAGAAATTGTAGTTGTGTTGAAAGGAAACTAAATAACATGTTCACGTATTTGAGTGTATAATATCGAATGAAAGTGCAGTTATATCGAAAAGAAAATGCAGTATGTTGAAATGTAACTACAGTGTATATAAACTGAAAGTGAATGACGCGGAACGGATGTCGTTTCATCCGTATATTTTCATTAATCAAAACGACGTCGTTTTGATCCGCGGTCCATAGTAAAATTTGCGATCATCACATTCCTAGCTAGGTCATGTATTATAAATTATAATATTTTACACAAATAACTTATACCTTCTAAAAATATGTTTTTTTTCTTTTAAATTTAAAATTCAGATTAATTTCCTGAAATCATACCAAAGGACCAACAATCATTAAATTAATAAAATCTCCATCAAACTTAAAATATTCTCTCTGTCCCATTTTATCTGTCATACTTACTATTCATTGGTTAAACCAACTCTTTCTTATTTGTTTATTTTCATTGGTTAAACCAACTCTTTCTTATTTGTTTATTTTCTATAGCTAAAAATGTATTATATGCCTCACACAAAACATACTCTTTAAATTTTCAATAATTATTTTTGAAATACCAAATTAATTATCTAATCAAATCTAATAAAAACTAAGAAGTGTGACTGGAATGTTATACCCTTCATTTATGTTCATTTTTTTGTTACTTTACACACACACACACACACACACGCACACACACACACATTATGCTATAAGAGTTGTATTATACAATATTTTGGTAAAAAATAGACTTACCGTTATAACTTCCGTTATCTTTTCCAAGTATGTTACTATCCACAACATCGATCATATATGTCCTTATCTTCTTCAATGTTAATAATATATAGACATTATATATATTTGAGTACTATATAAGTTATTTCCTAAAATATAAAAATGGTTTACATTATTATTATTATTATTATTATTATTATTATTATTATACAATAATATAAATATCTAAAATCTAAATAAATCTAACATGTTAATATAGATTACTAATATTGGACATCTATTTTTACGTATCGCGCATAAAAAAAATACTAGTTGGACACTTTTGTGGATGAAAGTGCATTCTTACCTAAAATAGTCCATAAAAATATTATACATTTCACATAGGGGTGCAAACGAGCCGAGTCGAGCTTGAGCTCGTTAAGAAATGAGATGCTTGAGCTTGAGCTCGAGCTCGAGCTCGGCAATTATCAAGTCGCTCGATCTCGATTTCGAGCTCGAAATCACCTCTTTTCACCTGTTCCAATTTTATAAATTTTAATATTATATGTATATATATATATAGCTTGCGAGCAGCTCATCGAGCCACGAACCTAAGATATTAGAGCTCGAACTTAGCTTGATTGTTAAACGAGCCGCTCGAGCTTGAGCCGAGCTTTGACTGAGTGGCTTGCGAGCCGCTCGCGACATTTACAGCCCTAATTTCACACAATCATACTATTTAAATTTTCAATAATTCTATCTGAAATACAAATTTAATTATTTATTATATAAATCTCAAACGGAAGATTGGACATTTCAAATTTTCAGTAATTAGGACCTGAGTAATGGTTACACGGCTTTTGGTTGTGTTATCACTTATCACTAGTAAGTAGTAACTTTGTGCCTGTTAAATGTGGTCATTTTGAAGGTTCATTTTCCCCTAAAGAAGCAGAGGCGTATGGAGTAAGAGAGGTCTTAAACTGGCAATCATTATTGTGTGGACCATGGTGGTCCAACGTGCAACGGTGCAAGTCGAGATGGATGCTCTCACGGGGTGAATGAATTACAGTCCAATTCAAGCAATTTCCTTATTGTTAGTTTGTTAATTAATAATGTAAAAGAGTTAACTAGGAATCTTTTTAATGTCTCTTTTTGTTTTGTTAAGCGGTCTGCGAGTAGGGCAACCCATATACTAGTCAGGGAAGTCTTATTAGAGTCTAACAGTCCGAAATGAATTTGTAACTCTCTGTTGTTTATCTGTGAAGCTTTTTTCTTCAAAAAATAATTGTGTCTGAAATACAAAATTGTTTATTTATTACATAAATCTCAAATGGGAAATTGGCCACTTTTTGTTGACGAAAGGGCATTCTTACCAAACTGGATATGGTGCGCTCTCTCTCTCACTTGTTGTCATTTTCTTGAGTTGATTTAAATGTAGAAAACATTTGAGTTTACTTTCAAGCTTGGGATGGGATAAACAAACAGGTTTGGAGCAAAGTTCAATTATTGATATGACACATTACTAGGAATAGTGTAGCCCTTTGTTGGTTTTTTGGTTGATACTTTCTCAATGTTTGTGTGGGGAGAGGCATAAGAAAGCGATGCCTAACAGCCTACCACTTTATGAAGCATCAATTTTGTTACATTTTTTTTAGAGCTAATTTCATATTTTAGTGTTAGATTTAGATCTGATAATTCACTTTTAAGTCTTATTAGAACATTTATTTTTTGTCTTAGTATTATTGTTACATGACTATTTTTTGTCTTTTATCGATCAATAAAACAATTTAAATATCGTTAAATACAAGGACATTTCGTTCTTCAGTTATGAATTTTTTTTTCAAAAAAATAAACGTAAAAAATATAACGGTTCAACCTACTTTGTAGTTTGTATAAAAAAGATTGAAAGTCTTTGTATTTAATGACATTTCAACGATTTTGTTGAAGAATGAGGGTCATGTCACAATAATACTAAGAGCAAATGATGATGCTCTAATAAAAAATATTAAAAATGGACCCGTACCAATAAATCTAAGACAAAAAATAGAATTAACTCTTTTTTTTTAAGGAGAATTAACTCTTTTTTAAATAACATTTTGCAATTTATTCACGAAGCAAGCAATTATATTTATCACCAATTAAATATCTACAATTTATTTTTCTCAATCTGATTCTCACTCTTGGGATACTGTCCCTCCGGACTGTATTCGTTCTTTTTTCCCTCAATTTAATTAATATAGTTTCATTTTGGTTTTCAAAAAAAATATCTACAATTTTTTACTCTGCCAAGAAATATTAGTTACAATGGTATTGCCGTTAACCTAAATTAATTAATAACGTTCTCAGTAATGAAGTCAAAAACTTTTCTTAAGAAAAATCTAGATTTAACATAGCTAGCATATAGCATATAATGTATATAATGAATTAATAAATTGTTAGAAAATTATTAAATTATTTTGGTCATACCAAATGCCTGGGGAAGAAAAGAAAAATGTGTCTTGTAAATATCTTTTTTTTTTCTTGCAGAAAAATAAAATGTAGTACAAAGTATTGAAGAAATTAAAAATACTCCCCCTGTCTAAGGATGACAATGGGTTAGGGTGGGTCGATGTGTGCAACATCCATCAGGCGACCCACCTTATATTTTCTCCATTCACCCCCACCCTCAACCTGCATCAGGCGGATTTTTTCAAAATCCACCCCCACCTCACCGGGTGCGTGTATCCACTATGGATATTCACCACTTATCAACTTATTATTTTTTTTCAAAAAAAAAAAACTCAATATTACTTTCACATAATTAAATAACAAAATTCATTAATTATAGTAAAACATAAAATAATATAAATATTTCAATATAATAACTAAATTATTAATTTTTAAAATAAACTTAGTAGTTTAGATATAAAAATAGTTAAAAATTACCCAAAGTAATTGAAACTTTTATAAGTAACTATATACTAGTACTACTTATTTTACTATTATATATATATATATATATATATATATATAGATATATATATACACACACACACACACACACACACATGGTGGGTCGGGTGGAGTTCTAGGCGGGTTTTGTACATAGAACTCGAATTCAACTCGACCCACAGCAGGTTTACTTTTTTAAGACCCACCCAACGCACCACCCATTATCGCCCAAAAAAACCCAATCCATGCGGGGTGGATTCGGGTGGATATCCATAGGATTGATTGAAATTGTCATCCCTACCCCTGTCTCATTTTATCTGTCCTACTTACTATTTCTTGGTCAAACCAACTTTTTTCTTCTTTGTTTATTTTGTTTATTATTTTTTACTTATTTTTAAATTTGATTTTTTCTGTTTAATAGTACTCTTAGTGTAGTTTCTAAAAATATAAATTTTGTGTATTAATAATAAATTTAATATTATAAAAAATTGAATTGAAAATAATTTCAGTCAAGCCTTGTTAACTGAACTAGGCACATAAAATGGGACGGAGGGAGTAATAAATTATTTCACTTGTAGTATATTAAATGATTTTGTAGTACACTAAATAAATTAATAGTATATTAAAAATAAACATATATCAGGAGTTTACATTTGCGAAGAAAAGAAAAAATTGTCATGTGACAATATAATGTCCTCTTCTCTCTTCTTCTTCTTCTTCTTCTTTTTTTTTTTTTTTTTTTTTTTTTTTTTTAAAAAGAAATTGTGGTTCAAAGTATTGAAGAAGTCCATTGAATTATTAAATTAAGAATAATTAATCATTTCACTAGAATATTAAAAATTAACTTTCATCAAATAGAGATAAATTATGTCATATAATTAGAAATTATTCACCAATTTGGAAATTCAAAACTATCAAAATTTATTTTTTGTATTTAATATTACTTTTAATGTAGGGGTGTTTGGTCCAAACATTAGAATTTGAATGATAATTGGAATCAAATAAATAGTAATGTTAATGGGTTTAAGTAAAAGAAGTTTTTTTTTTGGTAATAAATAGGAATTTGAGCAAAAAAAATAAATAACAGAAAATAACGATTTTTTCCATTAATTATATCCATATTGTATATTTACCATACCAAAATTTTCATTTAACAGACCTTGTTTGGCAATTAGCGGTTAGCAGAAAACAGATTGTGTTAGCGGGTTTGACCAGCGGATTGTATTAGTGGTTGTAAAAAAAATATTTGAAAAAATTAGATATTTAATGTTAGCGGTTAATTGGTAAAAGACACAAAAGGGCATTCATAATAATAAGGGGAAATGGTCAAATATGCCCCCAAACTTTATTCGAAAAGTCAATTAGGTCATTATACTTTTAAAAGTTACAATTAAACCAACAAACATGTTACTTTGGAGTATTGAAGCCCATGAACTGGTTGGCAACCTATAATTACAAGTCACTAAGGTTCCAACGAACCTCTGGCAAGTTTTCGACATCAAATACCAGTGATCGAACAGTCACAAGTGGCGTTTGGTGAAGGCAACCAAACTGGTCTACATCTCCGATGACTGGGAAGGTGACCAATTCTGCCTTTTCCTTCGTTGGAAATGGTGACTAGTTTGGTCTCCTTCTCCAAACGCAACAAACGACCGGTATTTGATGCTGAAAACTTGTCAAAAGTTCGCTGAAATCCTATTGACTTGCAATTATAGGTCAATAATCAATTTTTGGGTTTCAATGCTCCAAAATAACATGTTTATGTGTTTAATTGCAACTTCTGAAAGTTTAAGAGTCTAATTGACTTTTTGAATATAATTATGAAGCCAATTTGATCATTTTTCCTAATAATAATAATAGTAGTTGTTGTAGTAGTAATAATAATAATAATAATAATATTATTATTATTATTATTATTATTAAAAAGAAAGAAAAGTGATGTAGGATCTTGATCCTACATCTAAAAAGAAATGAATAGAGGGCGTTGAGCTCCCTAGAGCACAATGCTCCCTTATTCACCCCAGGCAGGGGAAGAAGAGCATCAGGCTTCTTTATTAAAGGAGCTTGAGGCTCCTTTGTTAATAAAAAATAGTGGTTTGGAGCAAATTGGCTGCTCCAAATTGTTGTTTACTAAATGACTTTTTTAGCATCATTTTGATCATGTCAAAACGCTAAAAAATGACGGATCCGTCAATTACAAAAAATAAATAAATAAATAATGTGTAAAATGACAGTTTAATTAAATTTTGTTAATATTAAAAATGTATTTTAAATTTTATTGAATTGCATCTTAGTCAAATTTTTTTTATTTATATCATTTTGTATTAATTAACTGTTGAGGTTGATAGACCCATTTTTTGCCATGGAGTGTAGCTAAAATTTCACATTGTTTTAGTTTTCAAGTTCAATAAATATTACTGGTTGAAATAAATATTATGAATTTAAGTACTTTGTTGTTTTCATGTCAATATGTTGGATGTGATGGATCTTCATCAATCTATAAAGACTTTCGCTTCATATGTCATTTTCATTTTCTTTAAAAAGAATAGTGGTATTACCATACTGCCAATTGAATTTTCTACATTCCATTTACAACAAGACATCACAAAAAAACAAGCATATTAGCTTATTGACTTATATGAAAAACTAATATAAAATAGTTTACTCGCTCAAAGAAAAGTTGATATGAATATACATATTGCAATTAACAAATCAATCTATGTCATTTTAGTATCTATTTTACTTAAATGTTCTTTAAGAATTTCTGTAAGAAACATAAACATTATCAATAAAATATACTGTCATATATTGCAATATTGTAGAAATATGCAACAAAGCATATAAAGATCACCATAGATTGACTATTTAGAAAGATAAGTTCATTTCCTAACTAGCAAATTGACATTTAACCTTGAAGTTAAAGACAATTAGAATTAGTAAATACATATTTATAAATCTTAGAAAACTAACAAGTATTCATTACGAATGGAGAGAATTAGTATAGATAAAGATGCACTTGACGGAAGAGAAAAACTCTACGAAATGACCAATATGTCTTTCAATAATTTGAAAATTCAATGTGCATGGTTAATTTTAATAGAATCTGTTAGTGATGGATTGAAAGTGTCACTTTACACATAATTAAAAGAAAATTTTGTATATGCTAATAATTTATAGGTTGAGTCTACAATATAGGTACAATTAATAAACTAAAATTGTCATTTCTCTAACAAATAAATAATAAATATAAATAATAATAATAAGTATCATATATATATATATATATATATATATATATATATATATATATATTTTGATTGCATGGACAATCACCTTTAAAAAAATTCCCTCATTTTTTTTATCCCATTGTTAAAAATAAATAGGTGATGAGAAAGGTAATAAAGTTTATAATTACTAAAGATTTGAATTCAATAGTAAGATAGCAAAAATATGGAAACAAACATGTAATTAGTATCAAACCTAATAATAGGGTATAATAGATTAATAGTCTCCAACCAAACGTTTCCGTAGTTTCTATAATATATATACACACACACAAAATAATAAATTAAATATTACAAAAAAATTTTGAATTATGAATAATTTGAATCAAGGATGGTTAACCGAATCCAACATATACAATGAAATAGAGAGAGTAATATTTATTCTTAACATCCCTATCTCTTTGAGGATTTTTTTTATTTTTTTTTTGGTGAATTCTACAAATCATGCTATTTTCAATGGAGTTCTATTATATGGACTTTCAATCTCTAGTCTCTCACTTTTACCTAATGTGGTAAGAGATGATAATTTATTTTTATCATGTGGATCCCAAAGAAAAAGTCAACATCGAAATTTTGATAGCATCATTAATAGTGTTGGTTTTTTAGGAAAATTACCACTTGAACTCCCTAATTCTACTCCCTACTTTTACTTCCTCACTCAACACTTTGATGTATGATCCTATTTCTAACCGTTCACTAACATAATATTTAACAAAGGATTAAATTGGGTAAAACCATCAGTGTCGATGATTAAATTGAACACAAAAAGTAATTTAAAACTAAATTGAGTAAAATTACTATAGTCGATGACTATATTGGGTATTAACTCGTTGAAAAACCTACCCAAGTTTTTAGCTCTACAAAAATCATTAAAAAATCATATTGAGAATGCTAATGAATAAAAGTAGGGTGTAGAATTTATATGGCTGAAGTCATGGCTTGTAGAGAGGCTTTCTCCTAGCTGGGGAACCGCGGGCTCACCATTGTCACACGGGAATTAGATTGTGCTAATACAGTTTTAGCCTTATCCCATAGACAAAAGAACCTCTTCTACACGGGCAGCATTATCAATTAATGTTTCAATATTATGTCTGACTATGAGCTCTTAGTTTGTCGTTTTGTTAAAAGGCCAGTGAACTTGATAGCCTACACTCTAGCTAGGGCTACAAGCTCTCAATCTGACTCTCATGTCTGGGACTCTGTTCTCCCGATTGTATTCGTTGACTTTGACCTTTTTCATATTAATATAGCTATGTTATTTGGTTAGAAAAAAAAAAAAAAAGTAGGATCTAGAATTTGTGGGTATTATTATAATTATTAATTAAATGCTACTCCGTATTTTCCTTTTCAATGCTTTTCTTTATACAGTTCATAGGGCAGATACCTGTTGTACTATTTCTATAGGTTAGTGATGTATGCACTGACAAATTAAAAATCTGACCTCAGGGCCATCCTACTGAAACTGCACCTTTCTTGAAAGGCTGATAATAACGCAAAGATTTTTTTTTTGAAAAAATAGTGCACTGATAAGTGCAGAAACTCATAGTGCACTGCACAGCTAACAAAACAGTACACATAACATGACATGGGGCTCAATACTTACACATGATAGAGGGAGGATTTTATAAGTTGAGGTTTTTATAAGTTGTTGTATTCATTTTGGAGAGAGATGGAGAAGGGGAGAGGAAAAAAAGGAGGGGGAGGGGGGGGGGGGACACGACAATCAAAAAGAAAAAAACTAAAAAGATGCTATTTACGTGTCTAGAGCGCACGCATCAACTACGCGCAGCAGGTGTGCGAAACTGCGAGCTTTCTTTCCCCATTGCTTCTTAAACCTTGGCCCACAAAAAAAATCAATTTTGTAAGAGTAAAAATCCAAAAAATAAAAATAAAAATAAAAAAATTCCATTAGTCAAAAAACATGCTCAAATTTTTTAAATCTGCAAAAATCATTTTAAAAAAAAACTAATGGGGTTACTCTAAAAAAAAAATTATTCCGACTCAATACACTATATCCAAAACCCGTATGTATCAAGTTTTGTTTATCATTCATTTTAGCCACAAATATTCACTACTTATAATAAACTTTTATACCAAGACTCCGCTTGGTAGATAAGCTCTTATTAGGACTATTAGAATTTAGAAATATAAATGTACAATACACAAAATATATTTTATAGAATATCTAGACATTACAATTAAAAAAATATCAATTTCTTAATGGTATGAAATAATTAATTTAAATGTACCTTAATGCTAATCTATATAACTATTTAAAATTAAAAATAATTAATTTAAATGTACCATGTTCACAATTTCTTGTTGCTTTTTCAATTTGTAGTGAATGTGATGTTCTTACAGTTTCATCTAGTCAAGTGTCAAATACATGTAATCTTAATTCTAGTTGTTTTTATCTCATATCACCTAACAAGGATTGGTTTACCACATACATGTCAGGAAAATTTGATTTTGTTTTTCTGAGTGATAGTAGGTGTCATAATATTGTTGGTGTCGGTGAAATCAGAATTAGAATATATGATGGTGTTGTTAGGACTTATGTGATGTTATAAATATACCTAGGCTAACAAAGAATCTGATTTCTCTTGACACTTTGTATGAAAATGGTTTTATTCATAAAGCTGAAAATGATATAGAAACTATTAAAATATGTAGGGGTGCGTTACTATAATGAAAGGCAAAAGACCAACATGGAATATTTATAAATTATTAGAGAATATAGTTATAGATGAAGTTCATTTTGTTAAGTTTGATTGCGATAGTACCTAGCATTTGTGTATTGGGCATCTTAGTGAACGCAATATATATGTATTAGATAAGAGGAATCTGTTAAAATGTGTTAAGTGCTGCAAGTTGGATTTTTGTAAGTTTTGTGTGCTTGGGAAACAAACTAGAGTTAGTTTCTCTACTGGAAAGCATAGAATTGAGAGAATTATTAATTATGATGTGTGGGGACCTACTAGGGAGGTATTTATGGGTGGATCTCATTATTATGTTACTTTTACTGATTATTTTTCTAAAAAAGTTTGGGTGTATTTTTTGAAACAGAAATCTGAAGTCTTAGCTAAGTTCAAGTTGTGGAAAGCTAAGGTGGAGACTCAAACTAGTAGAAAAATCAAGTATTTGAGATCTGAAAATTATACCAAGTACAAAGAAACTTAGTTTTATAAATTTTGTTACTTATGTGCATATACTAGGTGATGATAGATCAAAACTTGATCCAAAGTTCAAGAAGTGCATCTTTCTAGGTTACAAGAAATGTGTAAAAAGTTAAGTTCCGGGATCCTGCAGCAAAAAAAAAAAAAAAAAAAAAAAAAAAAAGGGTGATTAGCAGGGATGTAGTGTTTGATAATGAGCAATACATGTTACAACAAAACCAAAAGCATGTGTTTGTTGATGGTTAGAGGTGGATATAGACTAGATTCCATTAACTAAGAAGGTAGAGAATCCACCTAGATCTAAGAAGGCAAAGAATTCCTCTATGTTTGAGAGGCTCAAAGTTTCAGAGTCCATGTCTACAGGTTCTAATGGAGTAAACTTACAAGATTACAATTTAGCCTGGGAAAAATCAAGACACACCAATTGAAGTTTCAGCGTCCATGTCTACATTTGAGAGGCTTGAAGTTTTAAAGTCTATATCTTTTGCACTTCTTGTTAGCAATAACGATCCAGTTACCTTTCAAGAGGGTATTTCTAGCCAAGGTAAAGATAAATGAATGGCAGATATGGTTGAGGACATTGAGTCTTTGCACCAAAGTCATACTTGGGAGCTAGTCCAACTCCCTAATGACAAGAATGATATTAGGTGCAAGTGGGTCTACAGGAAGAAGCCACCAATATCAGGAAAACAATGGGAAATGTTTAAGGCTCAATTAGTTGCGAAGAGATTTTCACAACAATAGGTGATATATTATGACGAAGCTTTTTCTCCTATGGCTAAACATACTTCAATCAGGGCAATACTTGTTCTAGTGGCTACTTGGGATTTCCACTTGGAACAAATAAATGTAAAGGCCACTTTTTTGCATAGTGATCTAGATGAGAAGATTTATATGAAGCAACCGGAAGGGTTTGTTAAACTTGAAAGTGAGCATCTAGTTTGCATACTTATCGTTGTATGGGTTGCAACAGGTTCCAAGGCAATCGTACAAGCGATTTGATTCTTGCATGATCAAGATTGGTTGCACACGATGTGAGTATGATTGTTATGTCTATGTTAAGAACCTTGATAATGGCTCTTTTTTTTTTCTTTTTTTTTTTGTTACTGTTTGTGGATGAGATGTTGATAACTGCAAAGAGTATGAATGATATCAATGCGTTGAAAGCTTTTTTGAGTTAAGAGTTTGACATGAAAAACGTAGGTGATGCAAAGAAAATTCTTGAGATTAGAGATTCACAAGGAAAGATTCTAGGAAGTCGTGGCTTACTCAGCAAAGTTATGTTGAGAAAGTCTTATGTAAGTTTGGAATGAGAAAGCCTAAATAAGTGAGAACTCCATTCGCAAAACACTTTAAGCTCTCATCATATTAGTGTCCGAAGATAGTAAGATTGAAGATATGAGAAAGGTTCCCTATGCCAATGCAATAGGTTGTTCGACGTATGCTATAGTCTGATTTGGCTCATGTTGTTAGTCAAGTCAGCAAGTTTATGCCTAAACCAGGGAGGCAACATTGGGATGCAGTCAAGTGGATTCTTTTGAAGCATGGTGTTGTATTTAGCAATCAGCAGAATGAGCCTTTGGTTGTAATGTAATGTGGATTCAGACAATGTTGACGATTTGGATAACAAAACATCCACAACTAGGTATGTGTTTACTCTAGGAGAAGGGCCTATATGTTGGAGATCATTTGTTTAGCTTATTGTAGCATTGTCTACAACTAAAGTAGAGTACATGACCATGATTGAAGCTACTAAAGAAGCCTTATGGGTTTCAAGTTTAGTCAAGAAATTGAGAATTGAGCAACATGGAGTCAACTACTTTGTGATAATTAGAGTGCCATTTATTTAGCAAAGAACCAAGCTCAGACTAAGCACATTGATGTGAGGTTCCACAAGATCATAGAGTTAGTTAATTTTGAAAAGTTATTGTTGTAGAAAGTTCACACTAGTGAAAATGCAGTTGCCATGTTGATGAAGATAATGACTATTGAAAAGTTCAATCATTGTTTGCATTTGTTGGGTATTCGTAATTGCTAGATGAACATGGTTACCCCAACCCACATGTGTGCTAGAGACTTTAGACTTATTTCCTAAAGGGCATATTCATGAAGATGTAAATTTGTTGTGTATGTCTCGCATGTTATTGAAAGATGACAGGTTCGAGAGTGTAGTGGAGCGTAGCGACAACACGTGTCTCTGCGGTTTAAACTCAAACTGGGTTCGCTGAGTGAGTCGAAGGTTGTTGAGCATAGCATATACAGTTTTTGGCAATCATACTACTCCTGAATAATCTCAAATATGTCATCTAAAGTTTTGAGTCAAGTATGGAACAAAATGTTTAATTTTTTCCCAGTAGTTCTACCATTCAATAGGTAACACAATTAAGAAGATATCAACTATGGCAAAGGTATTTAGATCTCTAATATTGCTTTCGTGGCTATGAGGTTATGTTTCTCGTAATTAAGTTTTTATTTGGTTCATGTTAGATTATATTTATATCAATTGTCTAAAAAAACAATTTTTATAAAGTTAAAATATAACAATTTATTAATGGGTTGTCCATTCTTCTTTACTGCTAAAAATAAAATTAACAAATACAAAATACTCCTATTTGAAATATGTTACTTTCCCTCTTAAAACTTGCTATCTAATCTTACTATTTATATTTACTAATTGCTCATGAATTAACTTGCCTCATTAAAAAATTTTTAAACCTTAATAATCAAATATACAAAAAAAAAAATCAATTAAATAGTGTCTTTTACATACATATATTATTTTAATTTAGAAAAAGATTGTACCATAACTTGTCACTTAGTCATGTCAAACTGGACGATAATAAAAAGGAAATACTTCAAAACCAAGGAATTATAAGCACTAGAATAATAAATAATAATTCATTATTTACACTGAAACATTCACCATGGAAAGCTTAGAACAACTTAAAACAGGAGTCCAAGTTTAACTTTCCAAGCTTGAGTCTAATCCTACCCTTATAAGCCCTTCACTATATTCACAATATATAAGCATGAATAACACACAAATAATACATGCTATAAACTTTGATATAATAATCAAAGAAAAGAAATTAAGCTTTTGTCCTATAGACTTACAGACCCTTCTCCAGACTCCCACCTAGCAAGCATTTCATGCTTCAATGCTTCATGCTGTCAATGATGACTTCCTATGAGCTCCAAAGAACATGAGTACATGATATCTCTGGACTGAACCTAATAAAAGGTTTCCAGATTTCAATTTTGAAAGGTTTAGCGGTCTAGTAAAACTTTCAATTTTGAAAGGTTTAGCGGTTTAGTAAAACTTACATTTAAAAAGATGCAATACATTCTAGGTGTCAGCTATGCATCCTTAGCACGGGAGAAATAGCTAGTAATATCTGAACCTTTTTTTGTAGTATTTGCTTGTTTTCTGGGCCTAAGCCAGGCTCGCACCTCATCTTGAATTTCCTGTGGCAACTCATTCACAACAGCTGGGTCTATCTCATTTATATTGTAATAATAACTCCTTGCATGCCTCCTCTGATCATTTTGACCAGTTGGATCCATACTGGTACCTGCTTTAGTTGGAGAGGTTCACTTAGTTTGTTCACACCTCTCAAAGGTTTAGATGTGCAAGATGACAAGGAAAAGAACACAAAATAAGCAGGTGACAAAAAGACAAGGGAGTTTTATCCACAGCTAATTTGGAGGTGGAAAGGCTTTTCGTGATTGGTCAGGCTGATTATTACCTGGGGATGACGCTTCACTTTCTTGGCAAGGGCTTCCATGAGTCACCTTTGAAAATGAGTCCTGACTTTGGAAGTATCCTAAGATGGATGTTCCCTGATGCAACATCAGGAAAAATAAGCAAAAAGTCAAAAACATTCATTTTAAACTAATAAAATTTCTTATTTTCAACTCTAAGAGAAAAAGAATATGAATCAATTGCATGCAAATCTCTATGGAGTACATTTTTTAAGGAAATGTAGAATAAGTAATCCTTGTATATGACACAGTAATTATATTCACATAAAGCTATTTAGTTTTAGTAAGGAAAACAATTTTGCCAGTTTCATTTTAAAATTCAGATAACCTTTCATGGCATAAGATGTAATGATTTAAAATCATCTCTTTAACTCTCAAATACTGGCCCACAGGCAGTAACTAAAAGCTAGTGATATTCCATAACTTAAAAGCTAGTGTAAGACATTCACAACGAGAAAAGAAAAGAAGGTAGAGATGAATGCTAACAGGAAGTCTATTACTCATGTCTGATTTTATGTGTCTGGTTCAATAAACAAGACTTAACTTGAGTTATTTACAATTCAATTTTTGTAACATTTAGTTTAGTGATAGTGCATATAATTTATATATTTAAGAATTACATAAAAAATACTATTAAAAAATATATATAATTTATAATATTTTTAGAACATAAAACAAAAACAAAAACCAAAAAAAAAAGAAGAAAAAAAAAAAAGAATTGATTTAGCCAATGAATAGTAAAAAAGATAAGTAAAATGAGACAGTAAAATTGAATGTGCAAACCTTATTTTTGGAAGGCTTTCTTTTCTGTTCTTTTGATAACAAACTGTTTGTTGTTTCTTCTGCAGGGTCAACCATTGGATCAACTTGATTTGGCTCCAATCTTGAACAAGTTTCGGCCCCTAAAGGAGCAGTGTTGATTATAAATCATAATTATTTAGGGCAAGAACAAGAAAATACAACAATATATACAGCAAACATTGCATAGAATTACCTGAAAATGACAATGCTACAGTTTCTTCACTGAATCCATCTTCTTGATGACAGGATGTGGAGAGAAGCCCCTGCTTAAGTTCTAAGTGTCATGAATGTTCTCTAGCGCTAAACAATAGCATTTAAAAAAAAAAAACATACATGCGCGTGTGTGTACATATGTATATGTATATGTGTAATGTGTGTGCAAGCTCACGCATGTCCGTATAAAAGAAACTAAAAACAAGAAAGAAACAGATAATAGGGCGCCAAAAAGTTTGTGTTTGGAGTAATATAGCTTGGCTTTGGCTTTCTAGTTGTTGAGTATATACTTTTAAGTAAATCTTTGTGTACTCAGGTTGCACCAGATTGGTCAATACATACATACACACACACACTCTCTCTCTCTCTCTCTCCAACTCCACGCGCCGGCGTGAGGCAGATTCCGGCGACTTTTCTGGCTGGAAATTACACCAGTAGACTCGCCTTAGTGTGTAGGTTCTACCCATGTATGTTTTGTGGAGTTTTGGGGTTGTATTCTGCACTTAGGTGAGGCGAGCACATTAGGCGTTCGGTCTCGACCGACCGGACGCCTAGGCATCGCCTTGATAACAATGGGTATCATTATGGTCATGGTACATAAAATGTAGAAAGCAATATGCACATAGCTTTGCTTGAGAGTGATTCTCCCCCTGAAGACAGAAGGGATTTGTCATGCACTCATGCATGTCAAGCACCAAGCTCAAAGCATGGAATGCAATACAGAGTAGTCTAAGTTAACTACTAGGACTTATATCAACTGGTTGAAAGTGGTTAACTGGATTGACTTACAAAGTTACTACTACTCTCCAATCACTTATGTGGCATTTTCAACTGCCATGATGTAGGACAAGATGTCGCACTCTCACAAATCATGATAGTCACTTAACATAAATTTTTAAAGGTTAACCAAGATCTTTCAAAGCCTGTTGTGTTCTTTGGCAAAAGCAAGCGTCATAGGGCGATGGAGATCGTCAGAAGTGGAGGGTGGTTTGCCTATTTTGTACGATTGAAAAGGAGGGAAGAACAGGAAAAATAACTTGGAATTTTTGGGAATCTTCCTTCTCCTTAATTTTGACTTAATTCCGCTGTGTATATAGCCAATAAATCCCATGTATATAGATGGTATACATAAACAGTACTCCTAAACTGAAAAGTGAACAAAAGTCCAAAACTATCAAACATTTGTAAAGGAAATTACCAAACCTTAAAACTAGTAAACTACCAAACATCTGTAAAGGAAATAAAACCAAATGCAAAATAATAGTCAATCAAAGATATTCAGAAGTTAGTCCACATCAAACCTTTGTGATTAAATCAGTATGACAATAATTTATATTATATGCATAAAAATGTACTAAGCTGCATTTATCAAATTTGTTGCTATCAAGTTTGAAAAAAAAAAGATCCCCCAAAGAACATGTTGGTCATGTTCACTACTTAGGCATTTAAGGTCCATTTGGAAAGCAGGAAAATGACAACATTTTTCTTTTCAGTGTTTGGCTGCACAACAAAAAAACTGCATGTGTGTTTAGTTCATTTTCCAAAAAATGAGCAGAATTGTATACTTCAACATTTTAATTGTTATATACCAAAAAAAAACATTTTTATTGTTTTGTTAGAATTTAACTTTTATTTTAAATTCCATGCAACATAAGTTTGGACAGTATTTAATCATAATGCCTTTACTCTCAATAATCTATCTTCCCCGTACTGAACCCATTGTCACATTATGAAAACTTGAAACCACAATTACATGTTACAAACAACAGAAAGAAATCAACAAAATAAAAGTCTTAAAGATTACAGTCCACAATAAAGTTTTAGCATCCAACATAACCAACTTTTAACATCCAACATAACCAAATATAAAGGCATACATAAAAATAAGTCTAAAAGATTACATTCCACAATAAAGTCCTTAGCATCCAACATAACCAAATCTAAGATCCAACATAACCAACTACAAAGGCATACATAATTTAATCCAAAGAAGAAATAAATTTCTCAATCCATTTCTTCTTCAAGCTTGCATTCTTCGCCTTGAAAATTCGCGCTTGAACTTTATTTGTCATCATGAATTCAAATACTTTGCATAGGTCATCCTCATGAAAGTCATCACCTATGTTCATCACATCTTGAAACAATTGATTTTCATCAATACTGGTATTCAATGACTTAATTGTCGTGACAATGTTACCGAGTTGTTCAGTCATTTCATCAACCTTCAAAACTGACTTTCGCTTACGACCGGATTTTTGAGACGAAGCAGTTGATGCAGATGTGTTTCCTCTACTTTCTTCATCATTTTGTTCAGGCAAGGTTTCATCATTGTGATCCAGCAACACAAACAATTATGTATGCCATATCCAGCATCACCAAGATAATATTTCACCAAGATAACGAAAGTTATAACAATAAGAGTATTTTTTACCAAAATATTGTATAATATCTCTTATATTTTGTTTGTGAAATATTATCCTAGTGATGATGGATATGGCATACAAAAATGCTTGTATTGCCTCATCACAATGATGAAACCTTGCCTAAACAAAATGATGAAGAAAGTAGGGGAAAAACATCTGCATCAACTGCTTCGTCTCAAAAATCCGGTCGTAAGCGAAAGTCAGTTGACTTGAAGGTGGATGAAATGGCTGAACAACTCAGTAACATTGCCACGACAATTAAGTCATTGAATATCGGTATTGATGAAAATCAATTGTTTCAGAATGTGATGAACATAGGTGATGGCTTTCATGAGGATGGGCTATGTAAAGTATTTGAATTCCTTATGACAAATGAAGTTCAAGCACGGATTTTCAAGGCGAAGAATGCAAGCTTGAAGAGGAAATGGACTTGAGAAATTTATTTCTTCTTTGGATTAAATTATATATGTCTTTGTAGTTGGTAATGTTGGATCTAAGATTTGGTTATGTTGGATGCTAAAACTTTATTGTGGACTGTAATATTTAAGACTTGATTTTTATGTATGCCTCTGTAGTTGGTTATGTTGAATGCTAAGACTTAGTTATGTTGGATGCTAACACTTTATTATGGACTATAATCTTTAAGACTTTGATTTTGTTGATTTCTTTTTATTGTTTCTAACATGTAATTGTGGTTTTAAGTTTTCATATTATGATAATGATTTTAGTACTGGGAAGATAGATTATTGAGAGCAAAAAGCATTATGATTGAATACAGCCCAAACTTATGTTTAGGAGTGTTAGCAAAGAGAGTTTTCGGTAAACTACTCGTGTTCGTGTTTGGTAAGCGTTCATTTATATTCGTTTATTAAGGTAAACGAACATAAATTAACAAATTTTAGAACTCGGTTCATAAACGAACAGAGTCAGAACAGTTGTAGGCTCGTTTGCTAAGAGCTCGTGAGCAAGCTTGTTTGTGTTCGTTTAATAATGTTCATAAACAAGCAGCTAAGCATGTGTGTGTGTGTGTGTGTGTATTATATATATTTGTGTTTTTTGTTTGGTAATTCTTTATGAACATAGATTATTTCTTGTTCACGAACAAATTGTGATCATAAACATGAGCCTGTGTTTGGTTATTAAGCGTTCATGAACGCGAACGAATAAGTTCGTCAACGTGTTCGCAAACCTTGAAGAACATGCTCGTGAATGTGTTTGCAAACGTTAACGGACACTAATGAACGCTTAACAAACGAACACGAACAGGATTTTTGAAAACCTTAACAAACGAACACGAACACGAACACTCCAATAACAAACAGACACAAACAACCTCCGTTCGTTCATGTTCGATTTGTTAACAACCCTACTTATGTTGCATGGAATTTAAAATAAAAGTTGGTTATATTCTAAACAAAACAATAACAATGTTTTTTTTTGTATATAACAATTAAAATGTTGGAAGTATACAATTATGATCATTTTCCTACTCATTTTCTGGAAAATGAACCAAACACACAGACAATTTTTTGTTGTATAGCCAAACCCTGGAAAGGAAAATATTTTCTGGAAAATGACTAATTTTCCAAAAGTCATTTTCCTGCTTTCCAAACTGACCCTTAATTCAAATGTGTAAAACCGTATAGGGCAAATCCAGATGATATACAGTATAGACAATTGCATTTTTTTTTTTTAAAAAAAAAAAGGCAAAATAGTTTGTTGGTGCTCTGTTTCAGTCTATATACACCTATATCTGTATGCCAATGTGCATCAAAGCATCTTCTCTTTTCCTTTTAAAATTTAAAGCCCTTTGTTAATGAAGATATTTTTGTCATAGTTGATACCACTTATTTTGTGGAGAATTAACTAAATAAATAGAACAGTGTCAAACCTGGACTGTACATGGTTCTCCATCTTCTTCCTGTATTTCCAAAGTTGGAATTGCATATTCAGACCCTTTACTTTCATGAATGCAATCAACCTTGGGCTCTGAGGAGTGCAGTGTTGAATGGTTTCCACTTCCTAGATAACTATTCCTTTCATTAATTGTGAGAGAGAGGTTCAATAGCACTAAGAAAATGTGCAAAGAAAGCAAACATAGGAAGAAAAGAGGTAGCTAGGTGTGGAAGCAGAGAGAACCTAAGGGTGGCAATGGCATTGCATCTTGGATAGATCTTTGACTTAATTGCTTAACTGAAGAGCATGTTTGGTCTTGGTTCTGAAAATAATTCATGATTGAACGTGTTCCCTGCCAAAAGCATTTAACGAAGAAAAACTTTTTAAAAGACCGAAATTTTATGGCAGACATACATATAAAGGTACAGAAGGTAAAGTTTTGAGTTTAATTGACCAGATGTACTAATAATATATCGGGGGATTTTGAGTCATCAAATAATTTCATTAGACATTTTTATTCTACTAGGTGGAAATGTCATTTCTACATAACATAGACAACAGATTGGCAAATCAGGCATCACTATTAAGGTAGCATAGATTATTAAGTTCTACTAGTTCCATAGATGATTTAAATCAGTTTATAGTCTCATTTCATACTGCCAAAGAATGAAAAAAGCAATTCACTTCAGTGGCCTAACACTACATATCAGCATTTTAAGTGAGCAACCTTTGACAATTATTATAGAATGAAAAAGGCCACTGTGAAGATACAAGGAGGGTTGAACTCACTGAGGGTATAGAAACTATTTTACTTGCTGATATCGAAAGACCTGTCACTCCCCAACCATCTTGTTGCTTTGTTGGTGTCTTAACATTGTAATAACCAAGAAATTCACGGAGTCCTGCTTGAAAAAGGATCAAGGCATCTTCTTGGATCTTGGCAGTCCCATATCTTAACGGACATGATTTAGAAGGAAATTTCTTGAATGAATCTGTGTCATTTGTCTAGAAAATAGCAAATATAACAGACTATATTATCATGTAATCACATAAATAATAATACAACAGACTTAAATAAATTAAATGACAAATAGTATAGTACTCAAGGAAATATTTGAACAAGTAACCTTGTATGCACTAGCATGTAGAGTCAGTGTTTTTGCAATGCGCTTATTCTGTTCCAAGTCAGACTGAAGGCGTTCATTAAGTTCATCACAAAGCTCCCTAAGCCATTTCTCAACCTATAAATAAATAAAAGTGTCAAAGACTCAAAGTGACCAAAATAATTTAAAAGTGGGCCAATAACTTCAACTCCCATCGTCCCACACTGATTGTCCTATTTACTATTTTCTTGGTTAATTTGACTAAACTTCTACATAGGTTTTCATACTCTTAAGTCTAAGCTTGAAGCTAAAAATTGAATATCAATAAACTACACAATAAATACAACCTACCTTGATAATCACAACATAAAATTTAAAATATCATGCCATTAAAAGTTGGTTAAAATTAGATTGTGTTGAGTGTTGACCCTAGTGAAGCAAAACTAGACCATCGTTTAGGGACAGAAGTAAATGAAATTATGACAAAAGTAACCAAATCTTTATGTAAAATAAGTATGACCATAAGATAGCATTCCAAGCATAACTGCATAAGACCTCCCTTGATGTTGGTTTAGAAGCACAAATAATAAAGAATAGTAACAAGAATAAATTAAGATAACTAAAAGGATAGTATTTGAGAGAACATGTCTTTACAGAAGCAATTGTTCTAAGAGCTCGGGGTCCAGGAAATGTCTTTCCAGAGCCATGACTCTTGGGGAGAAGGCGGCCCTGAACTTCTTCTCCATTCATCCCTCTGGCAGTATTCCATAACCAGGTACTGCAAGGAATACAGGGGGGAAAAGAAGGTAAAAGTGAGGACAATTCTGCAACTGACAACATGGTTGCAAGTAAAACAAACTCTAAATTGTATTTCCATCATTGAATTTTACAATTCATGCAGTAATTATCCCTGAGGTTTTCTCCTGTAGCAAAGTACCCCAGAATGTTTCATCAGTGAAATTGCCCAAGTCATTGGCTAGAGCAAAACCTTCGGCTCAAGACACACATGCATACAAAAATCTAGAATACATATTATGCAGTATAAGAAATCTTTTTTTTTAATGTTTTCCCTTCTCTTTTGGCTGGTTTTTGGGAAACAAGTAGAAGAACCTCAATTAGACACATTATGCTCATTATCTGAAAGATTAGCAATATTTTTCAAGACAATGAGCACAATAATTGGGAAAAACTTGGAACCATTTGCTTAAGATGTCATCATCTCTGTAAAATAAAACATTTAATCTAAAAGCAATAGATTATGACCCAGTATTTATCCCAAAAAGTTCCTGTAACTTCTCCTCTGAAAACTGCAATAGGTCTCCAACAGTGTTCACACCCAGGTCAATCTGCAATGAAGTTCCAAGCTTTCCCCCAAGTTGTTTCCTGCAATACATTTCAACTCAAAGCATGACAAACCCACACAAATTAGGAGAAAATATAAGCAATAGTGCCATGCAAATATAAACAAGTCAGGCAGTCAGCAATAAAGTACCACTCAAAAAGAGCCCTACTATTAAAATCTAAAGATCAATATAAAGGGAAAAATCATAACCACAAGAACAACATAATTCAGATAGAACTGAAATTCAGAAGAAAAAACAAAAGTCAAATAGCATGCTGAACAAAACTTGAAGGATTCTTGAGCAAGTCAAATCAAGGAAATCCTTACATCTTCTTTATAGGCAATGGTTCAAGAAATTTCATGACAAATGATGAGGGCACCACAGTTTGCTGTGCAGGTTTGTTCATCCCACTTGTTAGTTTGGCCAACATCTGCAAGTAGCACCGTATTTAGGATGATAAAACTCTAGACATCATGAAAAATAAAAATAAAATACATACAATAAACTTCTAAATTTTTGCATGTTTCTTGTGGATGGAATACTATTTCCACCTTATTATGAGCAATGCCTGCTGAACATGTGAATTCAGTCTCATTTAATACTTGCAGCCTTAGTTCTGCAACAATAAGGGCCCCACAGGCTAACAACTTATCACGGTAATCTGCATCATTTCTACAAAGCCACTTCTTGACGCTCTCATTTTCATCCTGCAATAGAAACCAATATCAGGAATGATATAACGATCAATAATGGAACACTAGCATGGATTTATAATAATAAAAATAAAAAAATAAAAAAATAAAAAAAAAACTTTCGAACACCGTTTCACCAAAGTTGCTTTTACCAATGAAGGAATTTGAGTTCTTACTTCCTGAGTACTGACATTGCAAGTTACCATCTTTCAGCAGGTACATGTGAGCATGTCTTTGAAATGATGTTTTATTTAAACAAAGGTGTTTTCATTTAGTACATGGAATTGAAGCTTCAGAAAAAGAAAATTGAACTGCTAGATAATAGTTATTACCACTATCACTACCCACCTTATCAATCCCTAAAACATGTGATTTAGCCGCTTCTTCATTGATTGTTTCCAATTTCTCGGGTGGGGTCTCTTTCAACATTTTCTCTGCAGCTTCAGTGAGGTCCAGATAGACTTCATCAATTGAAGCACGTTCACATATACCTTTCCGTGCAAGAATGGATACCACCTGTGAGAATGCCATAAACACACATTCACAACATACTACAAGCTTAAAAACAGAGAGATGCTTGAAAGTTTTCTTAACCTCTGAGCCTGCATTTCGGTATGTATTCAGGTCAGCTTTACCACGAGCAACTGGGACTTGAACAAGCTGAATTTCAGGACAGACTTGCTTGGCCTCATCCCCACGCATGGAGCTACAAAATGACAAACCAGATTCACTGATAAACACTTGCCATCAATCAAGTTTTTAAGAAAACTTTCTCATAAAATTAGAAAGCTAATCCATTACCGCTTAACACCAAATTTACGGGCCTCATAACTGACCGCTATCAGGGCCCCACCTTGCCAAGAGTTGTATTGCACTACAGCAGTCGGCTGACCTCTTAGACTTGGTTGTTTACGTTGCTCCACTATACATGAAAACAACCAGTTAGATACTGCGGCATTATGATCATGATCAGAATGCATGACCCAAAAAAAAAAAAACACACACACACACACACAATCCTCATGCTTATACAGGCATTCATTAACATCAATACACACACAAACATATATATTTGTGTGTGTGTCCTTCTTTTGATTCAAATTAACCCTAATTTGACTGGAGATACTGGAAAAAAAAATTAAAAATGAAGACTACACATTCGAAAGAAGAGAAAACAACAGACTATGTAATTAACTATGTTTAAGATAAATGTACTGTAATCATGCCTTTAATGTGAGCATATAGCATTCATATTAAAGCTGGAAATGTGGCAAACTACTGAATTGAGAAAGAAGAATAAGGAAAAACCTTGAACATAGAAGCAGTCCATGTCGACGTGGGCGATGACTCGAGAGTCCGATGATTCAGGTCGCGCTACTGGCATCTCTTTCTCTCCCAACTGTCCGCTTCACAGTCTCTCTCCCGCTCCCTCTCTTCCGAAACAGTGTCAGCCTGGGGCACCAAAATTTGGCTCCACGTTTTTAATTACGATAAAATAATACTCCGTATTCAAAAGTGCATAATCCAAAGAAACCAAACCCTTGGGGACATTCACGGAAAAATGGAAGATGTACCAATAGTATTTTTTTTTTACAATATAGTATCGGTTCGTAGTTACTTTCTCAACTTATTGAAACACAAAAGTTAATATCATCTTCACTAAAACTTGAATCTTTGATCTCCCATTTGAGAGGTGTCACTAAATCACAAGGTCATTGACATGTACCAATAGTATTTATTTCAATCATTTGCACTTTTCCAAAAGTTGTATACTTTTATTTTTATTGAAAGTTACCTCATTCGAGTTATTTTATTTTATAGAAAATCATAATTTTCTATCTTTAAATTATAAGGTAATTGTAAAATTTGTTCATAATTGTTTGTCTTGCTCACTTTTCGCCCCTAAATTATTATTAGTGTTGCACTTTTTGTTCTTTTATTTATTTCTCATGCTCACCTTTCGTCCCTAAGCTAACTTCTCGTCTCTAATGTTTTGTTAGTAAAGAGACAAAAAAGTGCAACGTCAATTGTAGCTTAGGGACAAAAAGTTAGAAAGACCAACAATTAATAACGAACTCTACAATTACTCTCTAACTTATGGAAGAAAAGCGTAATTTTTCTTTGACTTTATATATTGATTGATTAGATATTTCAATTAATGAGTTCTAATTGAAATTATTTATAATTTAATTTTTCATAATATTAAATTTAGTGTTATTAATAAAATTTATATATTTAGAAATTATATTAAAATACTATTACACACAAAAATTAAAAATAATAATAGAAAATAAATAAATAAGAGTTCATTTGACTAATTTATAGTAAACATGATATGTAAAATTAGATAAAAAGCGTAAAAACCATAATTGAATTATTATTTATTTTTCATAAACTTTGGATTTAATTTACAATGACTATTATATGGTTTATAATTTATTTTGAATTATAAATGAATCATTAATTTCATTTGATTTTTGAGTACTACTGACTCTGTTACAATGTAGTATCTGTTCATATCTATTTTCTCAACCTACTGAAGCACAAAGAAACCACTCCCATCATTCAAGTGGGAGTGTAAACCGGGACACCGGATTCCACTAGACCACAAGGTCTTTGGCGTGAGTGGTCGTCCATTCTCGCCCCTTAAAAAAGTTTAGGGGTTCAAACCCCTCGTATCATGAAGTAGTCAATAATTGAGTGAGTGTTTTCTCCCAAAAGAAGTGTGTTCCTTAGAGAATTGCATGATGGTGTTTTTTTTCTCAATTTTGTTTTGATGTCTAAATATTATTGATACACATAAATAACTTATAATATTAACTCATGCCTAAAGATGAATTTTTGAAATGAAGGTCTTTATTTGAAAATCAAGTATTGTTTCGACTTGCAAATAGAGCATCTCTGAATGAGTTTTATGCATCGGTTAGCCTACCTTAAAATATGTTTTAGAAATATTTCATATAGAAAAGTATTACTTACTTAGCAAACTAATGTTTGCTCAATATTTTGAAGTAGATCAAAATCCAATCTTTATTGTGTATACTATTAAGGGTGGGAATAGACCAGACCCCTTGTAGGGGCCTATGTCCAGGCCTAATTAAAGCCTAGTTAGGCCTAGCTCCTTTAGTAGAAAGGACAGGCTTGATTCAATTTCAAAAGCCTATTAAACTAGATAGGCCAAACCTATATATACCAAGCTCGACCTTCAGGCCTACAAGCCTGACATATATATATATATATATATATTTATTTATTTATTTATTTATTTATTTATTTATTTATTTATTTCAAAGTAGAGGGGGGAAACCCAAATATACAAGTGTCTTTAGTTAGCATGAAACATTAAGTGCCAATAGGGAAAGCCTGCACAATCTGACTCTATCAGTTCAAGGATTTCTGTCGGAGGTTCTACCAAGTGTTTGAAACCCCTTGGATGCTCCCTTGCCTTCCTAGCCAGGTAATCAGCCGGGGCGTTAACTTCTCGTGGGATGACGTTGATTTCCCATTTGTGTAGCTTAGCTAATTCTTGTCTGCATGCTCTAATGATATTACACACAGCCCCTATAGAAGCTGAGCCTTCATTGAAAATGCTGATTAGTTCATGGGAATCACCTTCAACGATCACTCTCCTGTAGCCCATAAAGTTGGCCAATTGTATGCTTTTGAGTGAACCACATGCCTCCGCTTGAAGTGGAGAACAGATGCCTATGGTGTATGTGAAACCTCCCATCCAAGTTCCTTTGCAATCTCGGGCTATTCCTCCACAGGCAGCTTTGCCCGAAGCTATCTCTACAGAACCATCAAAGTTGATCTTGGTCATTTCCTCAGGGGGCTTAGACCATCTTAACTCCTCCCATTTATATGCATTGAGAGTGACAATCTGACTCTTCCCTTTCGAAAGTGTAGTGTAGATCTCTTGAGTTTGGGATTTTATCCATTCCATTTTAGACCTGAGAGGTTGGGTGCAATTGTTAAAAATTGCATCGTTCCTCCACTTCCAAATCCACCAAACCGCTACTGCAAATAGGATGTTCTCATTATCTGGTCTGCGTTGATTACCTTTCCCGGCTATCCCTCTGTCTAGCCAATCCGTGAATGATAGGTTCCTTGTTTGCCAGTATAAGGAAGGTAGCAGTCTGGACCAAATTGCATCAGCAGCTGGGCATTTCCGTAGGACATGTTCTGTGTTCTCTTCTTCATCTCTGCATAGCCAACAGTTGGGATCTTCTGTCATTCCCTTCGTTGCCCTCAAGCTGTTTGTCATTATTCTTTCGTGGCGAGTTAGCCATAGGAATAGTTTAATTCTGTTTGGAAGTTTTAAACTCCATATAGCGTTCCATTTTGCTGTCTCCATCGTGGTAGAATGATTCGTAGCTAGATCATAGGCTGCACAAACAGAAAATACCTCAAATGTTCCATATTTCCAACCGAATGAGTCTGCTATTTCAGTGTTATCATCGATTATGATGGCCGCTAACTCATTTAGAGATGTTTCTGGGAGGTAGTCTTGCAATTCTTCCCAGTCCCATCCCTGATTTTCCTTCCAGTAAGAGTCAACTGTCCTGTAGCGATCCCATAGGCTAATCATAGACATGGCCTTGTTTATCAGGGGGCTTTGCCCCACCCATCTGTCAGTCCAAAATTGCGTGCTTTGCCCATTGTTAATCAGCTTCACTCTGCCTCCTTGCAAGATTGGAATTGTGTTGAGGATACCCTTCCAAACAAAAGACATATTTGCCTTTGGTCTCCATGTCATGCAATCTACCGAGGTGATTGCATATTTCGCCTTGAGAACTTGGGTCCATAGGCTGTCTTCGTTTTGCATGAGCCGCCATCCAAGTTTGGCTAAGAATGCCTCATTCATTTTGTCTAGCTTGCGTAGTCCTAATCCCCCCTCAGCTTTGCTTTTGGTGACCGTGTTCCAGTTGACCAAGTGGCACCTTCTTATGCTTGGAGAGCTTCCCCATATGAAATTTCTTATAAGTTGCTCCATTTCTTTGATTACTCCAATTGGCAGCATCGTGGTTTGCATAGAGTAGTACGGTATAGCTGACAATACAGACTGGGCGAGGACAATTCTCCCAGCCAAGGAGAGGGTCTTCGATCTCCAACCAGCTAGTTTCTGATGCATCCTTTCGATGATTCCAGTAAAGGATTCTTTTTTCAGCCTCCCGTGTATTGATGGAACACCTAGGTATCTTCCCAGATCTTCCACCTTGGGAATCCTTGTTAGACTAGCAATGTTTTGCTGCAGCTCCTCTGGTGTTCTTTTAGAGAAGTATAAGGCAGATTTTTGGATATTCATTCTTTGGCCTGACTGTTCGCAAAAGATTTCAAGGCACCTGGTCATCTCTTCAGCTTGTTCAATGGTTGCCTCTCCAAATAACATCATATCATCTGCAAAAAACAGATGGGTTAAGTGTGGACCCTGTCTAGAGATCTTAATACCTTTCCATCTGCCAGAATTTACAGAATCTAGAATTAAATGACTAAATCTTTCTACGCATAAAACAAAGAGTAAGGCTGATAAGGGGTCTCCCTGTCTAATTCCTCTTGTTGGGTTGAACCATTCCGAGAGCTTTCCTTCCCAATTGATTGCTAGTCTTGAGGTTGTTATGCACTCCATTATGTTCCTTCTCCAGCTTGTGTTGAAGCCTATCTCAGATAAAGACTCTTCGATGAAACTCCAAGCCAGCTTGTCATATGCCTTCTCCAAGTCTATTTTCATTATCATCCACCCAACTTTGGCTTTTCTTATTCTCATCAAATTGAGGACTTCTTGGAACACTACAATGTTATCTGCAATTTGTCTGCCTGGTACAAAGCTCGTTTGATGATGGCCTACTAGTTTCTTTGAGATTTCTTGTAGCCGTGATGCCATTGTCTTAGACACCAGCTTGTAGACCACATTGCATAATCCAATTGGGCGCAATTGCTTGACCGTTTCAGGATTGGCAGTCTTTGGTATCAATGTTATGATCGTGTCGTTAGTCCCTGGGGGGAGTGTACCTGTTTCAAAGAAGTTCAGGGCAAAGTTAATTAAATCCTTACCCACTATATCCCATGCTTTTTGATAAAAGCCGGCTGTAAAACCGTCCGGGCCTGGAGCTTTGCATGGATCCATGTCAAATAGCGCTTGTTTTATTTCCTCTGGTCTGAATGGGCTATTTACTAATTGCCAGTCCTGGTCAGTGAGTGTGGGGTAATGTCCCAGGGCAGAGATCTGGGAATTTCTAGTCTGATCTTCGGAGAAAAGTGCAATGAAATGTTCTTGAATATGCTTAAGTAGCAAGTCAGAATCTGTCAACCATATCCCCTCATCTGTCTTCAGTTTCTCCACTCTAGTTCTATTCTTATTCACTGAGGTAGCCGTGTGATAATAACGTGTATTTCTATCCCCCGATATTAGCCACTCCTCTCTAGAGCGTTGATACCAGATCATTTCTTCCTGAGTCAGTGCATCATCAAGTTCAGCCCTTAGTTTTCTTTCAAGCTTGATCAGATTAGGGGTGGGACTTTGGGACATACTTCTTTGTAATCCTTTTAATCTGGCCAATAGTTGTTTTTTCCTTTGAAAGACATTACCAAAAATACTAGTGTTCCATGCTAGTAGTACCTCGGCTACTGAAGATTTGTTCACCTGTAACTCTCTGTTCGGAATCCATGCTCTTTGGATACAGTTCAAGAAGTCTTTATGTATAGTCCATGCCATATTGAATCGGAACCTTTTAACGGCGCCGGCCGTGGATCGAGTTTTTGTTGAAATCAGTAATGGTGAATGATCAGAATTAACCATCGGCAGGTGCTTCACCATCGCATCCGGGAAGTGAATCCTCCATTGAGTGTTGCACAAGTCTCGGTCAAGACGTGCTCCTCTAAATGTATTGGAGTTAATTCCCCTCATCCATGTAAAGTTTGAACCAGTGTAGCCCAAATCCACCAAGCTTTCACGGAAGATCCAATTCCTGAAATCTGAACATCTTGCAGAATTAAATTGATCTTTGTTACTAGTCTCATTTATGCTTACTACTGAGCTAAAATCCCCGCAGACGAGCCATTGGGACAGAGGATTAAGGTCCTGGAAAGAGAGGTTAGCGAAAAGATCTCTCCGTAGAGAAATGTTCGGGCTACCATAAACAAAAGTTAGTGCCCAAGGAGGTAAATTCTGTTCTTCCACTTTCAGGTTGATAAATTGTGGGTGTGTTTCCATAACTACTACATGAAGAGGCAGATTCCACAGAACCCAAATGCCTCCTGAGAAGCCCACCGCTTCGATTCGAACCCATTCGTCGAACCCCAGGCCAAAACAAATATTGTCTGCCTGGTTGCCTGAGGTCTTTGGTTCAAGCAAACATAATATGTTGGGGGAAAAGTCCCTACAGAATTGTTTGAGGGTGCGTCTAAAGGGTTTAGACACCGCACCCTGACAGTTCCAAACAAGCACAATCATTTAAAATGTGAAAAACAACAACACAAAACAAAAACAAAGGTGCCCCAAGGCACAAGCAAACTTACTGATCCTGGACACCTTGGTCCAGGTAAACCTCATCGCTCATGGTAGCGTCGGCATCCTCCTGTCTGTTGGTAGCGGTGTTTGTAGCATCAGGCGGATCCCCCAAGAGCTCGTAGTCCATGTCATTTCTTCGTGAGGATTCGGGGGGGTCGAAATGATTGTTAACCACCGTGCTGACAATCTGTTTACCTGTTTTCGAACCCCTGACGACCGTGTGTTCGTGCTCCGCTGCAGCCCGTCTTGAACTACCACCCCCGCCAGCTCTGTTTACATGTGCTCCTCTCCCAGTCATCTGGAGTTGTCTACCCTGGTACGGCTGTGGAGGTTGTTCCTTATTTATTACCTTTCTCGTCTACTGTGCCTGCTGTGTGGTCCTAATTCTGGGCAGATTCTTAGGAGTCGGATCAATTGGTGCGATAGGAAAATTTTGCTCCTGTGCGCATTCTATCTCGATGTCGTTCAATTGCTCAAGTGCAGCATACCGAGAGTTAGATACCATCCCTACCGGATTTGTGAAGTTTGGTTGATTTCGATTGTACTCCTTGTTCTGATAGCCCTGTGGTCGTTCCTCTCTTCTTGGGCCCCTTCTTTCCTTCCTAGTGACTAACATCCATGAGCCGTAATCATCTTTGTAATCCTGAACCGGTGCCTTCCTTCGAGCCCGAGGTTGATTTGCATTTACAGGTTGTTCATTCGGTCGCCCTGCCCTTGGTGATTGGGGAGTTGCATTCTCTGCTCCTGTCCTATTTTCTACCTCACATTGTCCCTGCTTATGACCATAAATCCCACATTTGAAACAAACCATCTGTAATCCTTCATACTCAATAGGTATCACCTCGCCTGCTATTGTGAATTTAGAAAGTAGTGGCTTAGTCATATCAAGTTCGATGCAGATACGGGCAAATTTGCCTTTAGAGACTAGGCTTGTCGTATAATCAATTTTCACCGGTCGTCCCACTTCTTTCCCGATCTTCTTGAGGAATTCATCCTCAAAATACTCTATAGGAAGGGCTGGAAAACGAATCCAAACCAGAAGCTTCTCCAATCTGTTCTTTCTTGGGATAAAATTGGGCATCCACTCTTGAACCGTTAGGTAATGCCCCAAAATGATCCATGGGCCTTCATACTTCGCAAAATCGTAGTCACGGAGGGCTTCAAATTTAGCTAGAAAGTAATCTTGATCTAGGGCTATCAACTCGAAATTGGATTCCGTTTTCCACATTCTCTGTAATCTATTGAGTAAGTAGGAATAACTCACCTTCCTCCCCAGAACCTTGATGATTAGAGTGCGCCGCCACGGTCGCCGTAATCTTTCCTTTTCTTCCTTGGTAACGTGAATCACCGGGCATTTCGGGTCTGCCTCCTCGTCGTTCATATCCTCGTCTTCAGATACTGCTTCTTTTTCGAAGGTGTCCGGGACTTCCTTTCGGCCCCAAGCTATGTTTGGTGTCTCGACCGGTGTTCTCCAATTATTGGAATCTGGGGATTTCAGATCGGCTAAAGATTGTATCTCTTGAACAGTATCGCCGATTTTTCCTTGACTTATTGACGCCGTCGCACTTCTTGGTCGTTTCATCTTCTTTGTGCTGCGTTGGAGCAAATCCTCGTCTTCCGGCGACCGAGGAGTCGCCGTCGGCGACCCAGACTGAGAGAGATTTTCGGTGACAAATTCCATAGCTTATATATATATTACAATCCCAAGTATATATAATAATAACAAATAATAATACAACTGAACTTAGGTATTTTTTATAAATTTTTTGCAGGTATACTTTAAAATGATTAAAAATGGAGGCTTTAAATAGGCTCAAAACCTATCTAAATAGGCTCAAAGCCTATTTATGATATATTTTGAAACTTTTTTAAAAGCCTATGTTAAATAGACTTTTAAAAAGGCTTCAGGCTAGGCTAGGCTCAAAAGCCTACATACAGGCCCAGGCTTAGGCTTTAGATTTCCATAGCAGGCCCAGGCCTAAATTTCTAAAGCTCGGCTCGGCCTAGCCTATTTCCACCCCTGTGTACTATTGCCATAAAGATCCATTATGTACTATTGCCATAAAGATCTATTTAGACCATAAGAGGATATAGGGTGGATGTTTTAGGACCAAAAGTTCATTACTTATCATTGAAATAGTGTTTAACATATTCTTCAATATCTTCGTGGTACAAATGGCTCCGGGAGCTGGCCCGGGGGGGGGGGGGGGGGGCACCATCCGGGGGTTGTACCAAACTTTTCGCCAAAAAAAAATTGCTGCTTGCAACTTTATCCCCCAGGTTAAGACAACATGTTTTCTTTTCCTTTAAAAAC
>NC_044928.1:23040313-23123155 GCF_003576645.1 Ipomoea triloba | reverse complement strand
GGGGGGGGGGGGGGGGGGGGGGGGGGGGGGGGGGGGGGGGGGGGGGGGGGGAGTCAAACCCGGGTTCTCTCAGAATTCTTCTCCACAAAAAAAGCTCACTTGCCACTTGAGCTACCTCATTTGGTTAAATCAGTTTCTATTATACTTAGAATGTGTAAGCTAAGAAGATTGTCATCTTCATGGAGCAACATTCCCTACTCTTTTTTTTTTCTTTTTTTTTTTTTTCATTTCATTGAATTTTGATATAATAGTGACAATACAACACATGAATACACATTACACATACATCTTATATTATTTTCTTGAATTTTTTATTTTTTTTTCCTAGTGAAGTTTTATCAAGGCAGAGCATAGATATGCTATAATAATGTCCAATGGAGAATGTTGAAAACTTTGTATAGTTTGTACGTAGTATATATTAGATTAAAAGATGAATAATAAAATTGGGTGATCATTTTTCTCAATATCTTTTATTTATTTTCCTACTCTTTATATATTGCATTCTTGGAATGAAAATATTAAATATTGCATTCTTGAAATAAAAGGATACAACAATTTGAAGCGTCTTAACTTACGATATATACCAAATTTTTTTTCTTCCCCAAACACAATTTATATTACTAAAGCATCCCCATTTTTTGGGAGTAGTAAACATATGAAAAACCCTTACACATGTATTTGTGATTTTATGTATAGATCCATTGTCTTCTCAACAAAATAAAATAAAATGACCTATAAGGGACATTTTTATCACAAAATATCATTTCCTGTCTTTTCTTTTTCTAACCCAATATTTGACCAAATATTGATTCTCTTTCATTTCTTTCATTTTTTAAAGAGGCATGATACTAAGAGCAACACCATCAATGGATCAAAGATGAATATTGAAATAGTGATGATCCAAAATTGATGTGGAGAGTAGATAATTCACAAAAGCTTTGTCCTGCAAATGGTGGGATATTGTCAGGGAAAAAAAAACTTTGTGGGCCCTGCTTGATTTGTTTTTGTTCTTTTTTGTCCTTTTCGTTTCTGCTCTGCGGCCTCTGCCTCCTTTCTTTTTTCTTTTTTTTTTGTTTTCTTTCATTTAATTTTATTGTTTTTCATTGTTTTATTATCTTTGTTTTAATTTTGTTATAAAATACCAAATTTAATAGTTTTTAATTAATTTTTGAATGATTTAATTATAATTAAAATTTAAAATATTAAAATAAAAAGAGTAATAACAAAAATTAATTTAAATGTTTGTAATTATCATTTTAATTAAATATAAGTATATTTATTGTAATTAATTTTTATAATTAAATAAATAAAGAAATAATTAAAATATATGATAAAAAAGGGTGGGTCCACAAAAAACTGAGAAAAAACTCAAACTAGTGTGGGAAAGAGTTTGTGTGATTGAATGAGATAGTGGATGATCAGGTAGAAGGTGGAACCCACAAAAACTGGAGAAAAAACTCCAACAGATAAGGATGCTCTAAGACCGTGTTTAGAAAAACAAAAAATGATTTATGAAAATAATTTTCCAAATTTCCAATGTTTAGATATGCCTAGAAAATTCAGTCAACAGAAATCAATTTCCATTAACCAAAAAAAAATATGAGTATTTTGACAAAAATCAAATTTTAGCATTAGTCATTTTCCACACCACAGCAAAAGTCACAAATTTGGTTTCCCCAAGGGTTTTTTTTTTTTAATAAATAATGTTATTTTAATATTATTATAAATATTGTTAAATTCTAACTAAAATAATTAAAATGTTTAATTATACAACTCTGCTCATTTTTCAGAAAATAAACCAAAAATAATAATAATAAAAAAATAAAAATCTAGAATGCAACCAAACTCTGAAAATAAAATTATTTTTCAAAAAAATGGCTCATTTTCCAGAAAACATTTTCAAGAAGTCATTTTTCTGTTTTCCAAACACACCTTAAAATGCATTTGAAAAAAAAATCATTTTTTATATGTATATATATATTAATGGAGCATACAAAACTGTAGTGCATTAAAAATGCTGTAAATTGGTAATTCAATGGAGGCTGGATAAACTCCATCCGGCTTCCCCATTAAGCAGGGGATTAGCCCATTTGAAACGACAACATTTTTGTAAGCAATACATAACACCTTTCTATTATGATTGGAGCAGTTTCTTGTAATCCTGGAATGTTCCATCAAAAGGTGTGACCCTGCCTTGCGATACAGACCATAACTGCTCTACACTTCCAGATATCAGATGTTCATCGTGACTTACCTGCACACAGGAATAGATGGCAGAATTACATAAGTCATGTGATTATAATTTCGCCATTTAATGAAAGAATATGGTTACATTCAAATTACCATCAGAACACCTCCTTGGAACAAAACTAGTCCTTGTATCAGTGCCTCAACTGCATCCAGATCCTGCATGTGCAAGGCCCACAAGAATGTTTGTTACTTGTTCTAAAGAATGCCAATGGATCATATCATAAATTAAGGAGTATGAACAGTACAAACCGAACATGTATTATTAACAACCACCACCACCACAAAAAAAGATAAAATAAAATAAAAAATAATAATAATAATAATAATAGTAACAGCCCTAGTCAAAAGATTGAAAGAAAGAACATACCAAGTGATTTGATGGCTCATCGAGAAGCAATATGTGAGGCTTTTTGAAGGTTATTTTCGAAAATGCAACTCTGCTTTTCTGACCCCCTGAATCCATTCAGAACAATAACTCAGCAAAAAATGTAAAGAGATCTTCACAAAACTATAATATAATATCAACACCACAGATCCAATAGCCAATCTGAATAAATAGTATGTTCAGCAGTATTAGTGTGACTTGAGACTAAAAGGCACAAAAAAGATATCATAGCCTAAACAGCCTCAAGGAGCGCACCAGATAATGTGTACATAGGTTGAAGGGCAAGATTCCCAGTGATACCAAATGAACCTAGGTGAGCACGAAGTTTCAGTTCAGGTACTCCCTGCAAGAAGCAAAAAGTGGCAGTCATGCATTAATAGATTCATTGGCCAAAATTTTAAAGTTAGCTGTGTGTTATAGGGGTTGTACACCTTAGTCCTGAGTCCTGAGTCTTTAGCTAAGTATCAATTATAGTTAAGAGAATCTCTTTGCAGTTTGCACAATAGAGAATCACTTCTTGATAAGCCACAGTAGATTACCCTCAAACCTCTCTGTATCAAGCTCTCCATGTGACCCAATATTAAGAAACTTAAATTGGATACAAGACTTTCCAAAAATAAAAACTGAGTACATTACAAGGTTGAATACAAGTCCTTTATAAGCTACACTGTAATAGCAATATTCCTTTTCTGTATCAACTATCAAGACTCAAGATCTTCCAAGAAGATCATTCCCAAGGGATTAACAAATTTAATTATGGTATGGCAGTTGAAAGATTCACGTTCATGTGGTTAGAAGTGAGTGGTGCCACAAAATCATCCATGTTTAGTGAATGCATGCATGTTGTGGCACTGAAAAGCTATTTTGGAGGGGAAGATGGATGCATATATGTCTGTATGTGATGTGTGCATTAGTGTGTGTGTGTGTGTGTGTGTGTGTGTGTATGTAGAGAGAGGCGTGTATGTTATCACGGACTTACTGGGAAGCAGCGCATCATATAAAGCAAGGGATTTGAAGACAGGTCTAAGCCATCAACATGGTGTTGACTAAACACAGCAATCCGGACCTAAACAAAATGATGAAAGTACATGCCAATAAGAATAACTGACAAAAAGTATGTCAATTTATTTGCAAATATATCACTCAGAATTTGTTCAACATACAACATTCTGATGTGACAACTAAAAAAACATATGGCTTGAGAATCAATCTTTCAATGAAACATCTTGAAAACTCTAGCAATAAAGAATATACTTGTACAAAAAAAAAAACAAAAAAAACAAAAAAAAACTATAGGAGCATGTGACAGAATTTTTAATCAAGAAATGAATCCACCATACATTGAAGAAGGCAAAGAAAAAGCATGCAACAATTTCAGTAAATGATATCACAAGATACCTTAGCAGAACGGAAAACCGTTCCTGAGGTTGGTTGAAGCTCACCAGCAATTAGTTTCAATATGGTTGACTTTCCAATGCCATTTGGACCAACCACTGTAGAGCAGTATATCATGAAAAGTCAAAAAATACTAATAATATTGAAAAGATGACTATTTTGCATAACCCATGTGAAAATAACAAAAATTCAAATTACAACTGAAAAAGATTCTATTACTACACATGCTTCAAAGAAAGAGTATAAATATGTAAGAATATAGAGACAACAATATAAAAAAGTTCACACATAAATGCTTATGTAATCAATCTTACTTGCTACACGACTGTCCAAATCTATTCCAAAATTTAAGTTCTTAAACAATATTGGGCCCCCAGGATATCCGAAAGATGCATCGCTGCAATGGTTACAAATGATTAAGTGAGATGAAGAAATAAGGTTCTAAAGAATTACCGGAGGAAAAGATACCTGTACTTGAGTAGCCAAAAAAAAAAAAGAAAAAAAGCCAACCATCATGCTATAATTCCACAGGACCACAGAGTACAACCAGACACAGTAACATACATGAATGTAAAACAAATCCCCTAAGAATCATAAGTCTTACCTAAAGCTTATGATTGGAGCCCCTGGTCTGTCATCAGGGGAAGGAAATTCAAATTTGTAGCTGCAAAAAGCAGAAGGTAAGAAACCATAATCAATGAAAGTAAAATAAGAAAAGGACAAGTGTTAAAAAAAATAATCATTCGTAGTTGTAAGCAAAACGAAGAGTGAAAACTCCAGAAAGCTTATTAGGCAATGCTTTAGGGCAGAATGCATACTCAGGATCATTGAAAACTTCATCCACATGACCCATCCTATCCAATGCCTGTTAAAATGAGGAACACAATGAAGAAACTTAATCAACAGATAACAATAGAGCACTGAATAGCAACCACAACTAGATGCAAATTACTTAATTGGCATTAATTTATGATTAAAAATTTTAAATACACATTGATTAAATGATAGATCAAGAAAATTTATGAAGGCAACCAGCACAGGTTAAATTGGGGATCATGACAAAGAAACCGGCTAATCTTATAGCAATAGATCACTAAATATCTAGATCAAATTAGCTACTTAGCATTTATTCATGATTAAGATACACATTAGTAATGATAAAACCTGAAAGAAACATGGAAATCAAAACAGAGTCTTTTATACATGTGAAGCATATACGCAGTAAAAAATTCAATATAATTTAGGTATATGTTTACACACATATACAACTCCATCTAACCTTGTTTTGGTCTCAATTATTAAGTATGTCATATTAATTTTTTTTTTACCTATGAAGTCACCATTTTATTCTTGTTCTTGTCTAGTATACCCTTCTATCATTTAAAAGATACAAGAAATTAGTTTCCTGTTTTAAAGCAGTTATAAAACATGGCATTTTAGGTATACCATCAAAAATTTGATTTCCATCAAACTTTGTGCCAAAATGCAAGGTGGCAAAGTCTAACAGACAGTATTATAATGTAAAGCTCTAAGTCTCTAACAATAAGCATAAATAGCTGATAATTTTGGAAAAGAGCTGAAAGGTACCTTGATTCTTGATTGAACAAGGGAGGCACGCTTTGCATTATAGCGAAACTTATCAATGAATGTCTGCAATAAATTATAAAAAAGAAGATAAAGGGTTAATCAAGATGAAGTAGAAAACAGTTATATAAGTTAGTTTTGTGTATGTGTGTGTGTGATGGAAGTTGTAGATGATGTAACAAGTGAACATACCTGCATGTGGGCCCTGGCACGTTCATTTGCCTCAAATGCTTTCTGTTGGTTCTTAAGCTGTTCTTCTCTAGTTCTCTCAAATGTATCATAGTCTCCTTTGTAGGTAGTTAGTTTTTTATTTTGAAGATGGACTATATCTGTGACAACCTAAAGTAGAAAATGACAGATATGTATGTTATGAGGAGAAAATAAAAAACAAATACAAATCAAGCTAACTGATAATTCTTTCCATATCAAAGAAAAATTCAAGCTAACTGACATTTGAGTAGGAAATGCAAAGGAATAAAAAGGCATACAGTGTTTAAGAATTCTCTAGCATGAGAAACTACTATAAATGTCTTCGGCCACTTCACCAGGTAAGTTTCAAGCCACAGGACAGCATGAAGATCAAGATGATTCTGCCATGGAATAGAAAGTCAAAGCTTGCATTTGATATTTTAGTGTCGTAAATTTTTAAGGGAATACTACAAACCGTTGGTTCATCAAGCAGTAACATGTCAGGCTCAATGAACAATGCTCGTGCAAGTGCTATTCTCATCCTCCATCCTCCAGAAAAGGTTTTGGTTGCCCTCTTTTGCATATCTGGGGAAAAACTTAGACCCTGAAAAAAGTAATAATCGTGAACTAGAATTGGCCATATCAAGTAACTGAGCGGAAAAATAATAATACAACCTTTCCAAGAAACACACATCTTATACAGTAAAATGCATTCAATTATCATTCAGAAATATACAACCCATTGTACTAGCAAAACCATCATATTTGATATCCCTGGGTTTTTTGTTGTTCCATTTCTAAGAAACAGACAACACACATGTACTTGAAGTCCAAAAAAGGAACCACACGTATATGATGTACTGATGTAGACCTGATTTAAAGATCAACCAATGGAGATAAATACAGCCCAAATTCAGAAAACACATTCATCTGCTATAAAAAAAAACTGACCGCAAGGATGGATGCCGCACGTGACTCAGCAGAGTAAGCATCAATGAGTTCAAGCCTTTTGTATATCTCTTCAAGCCTTTTTGCAATGGCATTTTTGTCGGCATCCCCATTCACTTCCCCATTACTCTTTCCCACTTCACCTTCTAGTTCAGCGTCTCTCTAGAAAACCATTTAAACATATCAAATTTTGAAAAGAGTGACTAATCTGATCAAGAAAAGTGCATATAAGAATAGGAACAAAAAAATTGTGCCAGTTTATGTTTAAGGGTGTGATAGAATTGGTAATTTGGAAGATTATATTTTTAACCTGCAATGCAAGTAGATGAGCTTCTTCTTCAAAAAGTTGGGTTCTTTCCAAATCAGAATTAAGGACACATTGCAAAACTGGAGTATCATCGCCAACAACCTCTTGCTCCACATGTAATATTTGGCAGTTCTTGGGAATACCATCTATTGCATGCAAAGCCATGTACCTAAGGAAAGTTGTTTTTCCAGTTCCATTCCGTCCAACTAAACCTGTACGAGGAGAACATCATCTGAAGCAATGGATATAGATCATATAATTGCAAAAGTGCAAGAAGCAAAAGAAAACCTTATTGGTTTGCAAAGGCAACCATGTTTCATTATGATTGGTAAAGAAATCAATGTGAATGAGAGAGATTCCATGCTAATTTCAACAAACCCCTTTTAGAAACCAGAATACGCAAAAACTTTATCTTTTGAAGCACATTTCTTGACACACACACACAAAGACACAATTCACACAAAAAGCAATTAAGATCTAAATATCTGCTTAGGATGTGTGTGTCCCTTGTCAGTTGTCATAGGAAAAAACAAAAAAGAGTTTAGGTTTTCTACTCCGCGTACTTCCTTTTTGGCCTTAATTCTTAATAAAAATAGCTGCCCCTGCTTTGGGTGAAATAAATAAATTTAAAGAACTGCTTCGAAATCATGAGTTCCTGACACGTTGTTTAATGTGGTTCTCCAAAGAGCAAGACTAAAGATTCTATCACAGAAAGGTTTAACTTGTTTCAATTCTAATAAATAAGTATTGTTTTGTTGCATACAAAAAAGTAAAGGAAAATTTTATATCAAATAACTATTTGACAACAAAAGTAAAACAGTAAAATCAAACCAGTTAAATGGAATGTCAAATCAAAATACAAGAGAGAAAATCATGCAGACTTGAACAAAAGTTTGATGCACACATTGGAAAGGAAAAGATTGAGCCCACCATAGTGTCTTCCAAAAGAAAGTGTCACAGTTCCATCAACAATAAGATCACGGCCACCAACAGATATGTTGAAATTCTCCATATGTATATCCTTGACAGCTGCTCCCTCCCCACCATCATGGTTTACACATACAACAGGCATCCCAGCTCTGACTGCTTCCATCTCTTTCATATGCTCTTGGTATTGTGCCTGCAAAACCATAAAAATAATGATAAGCAAAAAGAAAATGGCATAAAAACATGGTCCATCCAACACACAGAAAGAGGGACAGATAGTGAGAACAGAAAACTGTTGATTACCCAGAGAGAGAGAGAGAGAGAGAGAGAGAGAAAGTTTGCAAAACAATGGCACAGCTCCCAAGATCACTACATAACACTGATAACAGTAAGAATTATAACTGGAAAATCATAAAATTGTGTGTTACAAACAGCACTTCCAATCAGCTAAAACAAAATTTGTAATTCAAAATGTCTGTCTCACACATAGAAAACATATAGGCCTTGTTTGGTAAAATAGTTAGCCTATCAGCCAATTTTGGCTTATTTGACCACTATTAGTTGTTTGACTTGGTTAAACAATCAATAAGAGTGTTTCATAAATTAGCTTCTTGTAACAACTTATTGCTCCAAAATGCTAAATTTCAAAAAGTTTCTCAAAGTAGCTTTTTCGATCAACTTTTTGAGAAAGTTATTTTTTATGTAATCCACTATCAACTAACAGTTGATTTACCAAACACCCCCTAGCCATCAAAATGACTTACCTCTCTTTGTCGTTCCTCTTTTCTCTTCCTCCTTTCTATCTTAATTTTGTCACGTTCAGTCAGCAGAGGGCCATCAACTGGTTCAGGCTTCTTTTTAGGAGTTTCCTCTTCGTCCATCCCATCAAACATTCGCAATGGTGCTAATAAACTTCTCACAGCTGGTTTTGGCTTCACCAATCCATGCTTCTCCAGTTTCTCAGACAATTTGCTACAGACCTGTCAAAGAACACCTAATCAATGCCGGTCATAAACAAATGTTTGAAGATTAACCTTTTATTACTTCTAAGCTGCTAGAATTTTGCAGTACATCTTCCTCTAAAATGTCAGCAAGACAGTATTTTTTATATCAATTACTTTTTAATAAATCTGCTTTATGCATTTCCCTTTTATTCAAACTTGCTTTAAAGCAAACACATGTAATGGAAGTTCCTGTCTATTTTTATCAAAACATTAGAACTAATGAATGTTTTCATCTTTTTATTCAATTAAAGCACTGAAATATCATCCAATTCAATCAAATAGTTAAGACTTAATGTAAACACAAGCAAAATGAGTGTGTAAGTCAATGAATTTCTCAAACAATTCATTCTCAGAATTTCATCTTAATGAAGAAATGGCACTCCCTTCATTTTTTGTCTAGTTTTGTTCGTTAAGTAGTAGTCACCTTATTTCAAACAACATGATTCGCGCTTCCGTTAATCAAATAATCAGAAACAATGAAAATTAAATGTCCACTTTAGGTTAAAATTTAAAGCATCGTGAAATTCAGGCAAAATCTATGCTTAAATTAAAAACGAACAAACTGAAGTGCTGAATCGGATAAATCTATACCGTGCGACATTCGGAGTAGTCGCCGACGCAATCAGAATCGACGAGGAGATCGCCGATGGCTTCAAAAGCACCATCTCCATCGAGACCGAAGTCGAAATCTTCATCAGCGAGCACATTGATGATGTAGTCAACAATTGGCTCGTCCACGCTCTGCAGCCGCCGCCCAAGGACTTCATGCACGACAGAACTAGTCACCTCGGTCATCTTCGCAATCGAGAGTTTTCAGCGTCTGAATGAGAAGTAAGGTGTTCAGTCTGTTCACTGCATAGACGAGCAAGAAGCTTCTGCTTTCGCGCAACACAAGTCTTACGACAACGTTTTAGGAATTAGGGTTTAAAAATTACTCCGTATTATTTTCATTTTCCAATAAAATCAATAATATCCGTTTGATTCACTATAGTCGGAATTCTTTGAAATTTCAATTCTTTCAAACTATGAATTTTTATATTTTGTTGGTGGAAAAATTTGTTCATCCCAATTTCAATTCATAAGATTTGAAAAATTAAATACTAAGTTTTTTCACAATGCTGTAAAAATACTAAACAAACGAAAAATACTATTAAAAAGATTTGTAATGTACATAGGATATGGGTAAAGGATAAAGATGAGATATTGACGATAATGATAGATTATTTTAATACTTTATTATCTACAAATCAATGGGAGATGGGAAATATCTTCGATTAATACTTAAATGAACACAAGAGAGCTGATTAAAATACTAGGCTAGTTTAGGAGGTTAGGAATGCATAGGGTAAAGAGAGATTTGTGGATATTGTGTTAGACTCTTAAAGTGCATTTGTTGCATGCATGTCTATCGTTGACATGTGATGATTGCATTTGAAACACGTCATTATTTGCAACGAAAGATATAGGGTAAGGAGGGTTTGCATGTGACTTTGAATATATATGAGTAAAGTGTATGATAGAGTGGAATGGGGCTTTTAAAGATAGGTGATGAGTAGAATGGAGTTTAGTCGGCATTGGGTGGAGTTGTTTGTGAGACGTGTGTCCGCACCACTATTCGATATTACATGAGGGAGAGGGGCATCGGGCATGGGCCTATTTTCAAGAAAGAAAATAGCATTAAACATTTATTGATGATTGTTTTATGTTTTTCAGGTCTAATAGTTCAAAGTGTAATGTTGTCAATGAGGTGTCATATGAGTATGGTGTTGTTTCTAGGCAAGTGGATGGTTAATTTTGAAAATTCAATTATCTTATTTAGCGGGAATGTGGTAAAACAAAATAGGGAGGGTGTATGTAATATCATAATGGTTGGTAGGCATGAGGAGTTAGGAAAGTCTTTGGCTTTCCTTTTTTCTTTTTGGTGGGAAGGAATAAGAGAAATATTATGAATATTATAAAGGATAAAATTCTAGCTCATATCCTAGGCTAGAATCCTAAGTTCTTTTCCTAAGTAAGCATGGAAGTATTGTGAAAAGCCATCCTCTAAGCAATGCCCTTAAGTGAGAAGATGAGGGAGATGAGGTTTTGGAGGCTATAAGTGTTTAATATTTGCTATGTTAGGAAAATAAACTTAAAAGTTAGTGTAATATTCGGATTGGTTAATGAATTGAGACACAAAAGAATAGCGTATAAACCATCTAGAAGCTAGTTAATATGCAACAGAAGTCTAAAACTTGTAGCACGTTTTTGAATTTTTAAGGCGAGCTTAAAAACGTGCGTTGTGTGTGTATATCGATTCAATCAGTATGTCAATAAATAAGGTGCATAAAAAAAAGATAGAGAAAAAAAATGTATAGTGGTCCGGACAATGCCTAGCCCGCTATTCTCCTTAACGTTTAAGGATGTTCCACTAATATTATATGTTCAAATAGAATGGAAAAGGGACACATAGTGTATCACGTAGCACTATTGACCAAGGTTGATGTTCATTCGATCCGAATGTACACTCCACATTATCTTCAACACTTGGTTTGCTACTCTATTGTCAACCACCAAGTCCCCTTGAGCAGGAAATCTCCAACCATAAACAAATGATTGTGATTTTTGTTTGTTTGTACAAACTGTTGGATATTCACAAATAAATCTCTAAGTTGCTTATGAATATAGCGATGAAGCTTTGTCTCTGGCTTGAAAATCTCTTGAAAACTTTGCACAACAAATCTAGTAATTTCTTTTCAGCCTTAGCAAATTTTCTGAGTTCTAAAGTCCTCTATTTATAGCATAAATGTGAGGGCAAACTGATAATTCTTCATAAAATTTAAATATGATTGTTGCCCCCTAGTCCGACAGGTGTCCAATATTAAATGCCATAACACTCTAACGTGCCACAAAAGTACATTTGTCTTCTTGTGTAACAACTTTTGTCTTTTTCTCAGAATTAGCGCAATTTTGGAAATGGACGTGTAGCAATATTGTTTTTTTTTTTTAATAAAAAATACGAATGGCACACGTGTCTCTTTATAGAAGGCTTCGCTCTGTTGATGGAAAGATATACAACAAATTTTGACTTGCTTAGAACCCAACTAATTCACAAGTCAGCTAATTTCCTTCTACTTGACTATCTCTGTTGATTCGCTATTAGTTGACTTCAACCTTGTTGATTTACTATAGCGGTCTCTTTGACAAACCCTCAGTTGATAAGCTTGAACATACTCAATATGATTTACAGAAAAACACTAAGTGCATGTTTGAACAACAACGGATCCGCCATTTTTTGGTGGATTTGACCGTAATCAACATTTTGACTTGGTCAAAATGCTGATTACCATGTTTGTTAATCAGCGATTTGGAGCAGCAAATTGGCTCCAAACCGCTGAAACCCCTAACACTGCAAAACGCCCAAAGCTGCCCAAAACGCCCCTCTATAATAATAAAAAATTATTTTTTAATTCTGGAAGCCTCAATGCTTCTCAAATAGGGAAGCCTTGAGGCTTTCCTTCAATACCCATTCAATGTGGACATCGGATGGGTATTGAAAACAAAAGCAAGGGGCATTGAGGCCCTCTTATAGAGAAGCCTCAATGCCCCTCTTTTGTTTTTTGGCCGATGTGGGGTGATATTAAGGGGGAGCTCCCCTTCGTCTTTCTTTTTTTTTTCTTTTTAATTATTATTATTATTATATTATTATTATTATTTATATTATTATTATTGTATTGTTTATATTTATTATTATATTATTTCTATTTTTATTTTATTATTGTAATGTCCTTATAGGTCATTTTACATGTTAACCGCTAAACCTAAACAACTAATTTTACCAAACATCATTTAAAAACCGCTAATACAATCCGTTAATCGCAAACTGCTAATACAATCCGCTAACGCTAACCACCATTTGCCAAACAAGGCCTAAGTTTTGGTTTGGACTATAGATAAAAAAAAAAGAAGTAGAGTATCTAAAGTCCTAATACATTCATAACATCATCAAAATCTAATAACATCTTAATGTAATAAATACTTTACTTCGTATATTTATTTTATATTTACAATTATTAAAATAATATCTAGATTAAATTTTCGCACATGACTCATATTTTTGTAAGATCTATTTGAATTGATGGGCAAACATAAGTTGCTAATATTCTTTGAACTCAGATCTTACATTCTACACTTGCTAGGAATTTTAAAACATGTAAAGAAGGTCACATATATGGAAAAAAAGAAGTTTGCTTACAATAGGGTCCCACTATTTAATTTGAATTAGTATATGATCTTGATCCTTAAATTAAATGTATCATTGTTGTTAGTTGTAATTTTTGGACTAAAATAGAACATCTTCAATAGTCAAGGATCAAATATAATAAATTTTAAAGACCATTTATAAAAATAAAATAAAAAATCAAAGAAGCAAAAATGAATTAACTCTTATTTTTGTCATTAATTCCAAGTCTTACCACGTTGTTCTTTGAGTTTGACCAGCCAAATTCATTGTATTTTGTACCTTTAGAACATGAAAAAGATGGTGCGAAGGAAACGCGTTGTAGGAACTGAACTGATGTTAAAACTTAAAAAGGAATAAAAGCGCAACCTCTTAATTTTTGTTCCCATTCTTTTTTATCTCTTGTGACAAAAGTGACTCAACAATTTATAGACAATCATTATTGTGTGGATAATAGTTCAGATAGTTGTATATTATTCTAACTCATAAAATACATTATTTAACACATAAAGTATATTATTATAACTCTACACAAGGTCTTTCTCTGTCTGTCCGTTTAATGGTCCAGGTACACCCACGTTCGCTCCGGGAGGCACCCGGGTTTTCTCATAATTTTTTTCCACAAAGAGAGCTCCCTTGTCACTTGAGCTACCTCATTGAGTTTTTATTCTAACTCATAAATACATTATTCTAACACATAAATTACATTGTTCTAACTCATAAAATATATTATCTTATCCCAAAAATTTCATTATTCTAATTTCTAACACGTAAAGTACAACTCATAAAATACATTATTTTACCTCAAAATGTTTATTATTCTCACACGTGCAAAGCAAGGAATTTTTTAACATTAAAATGACATCGTTTTGGACCGTAGTCCACACAATAATTTACCATTGTAAATGAGTAAATTACGGTGACTTAACTAACCAATAAAAATTAAATTTTGTTCACTGCACGCAAGAAGTCTCTTATTTTATTTTATTTTATTCTTTTTATCTCTTTGTTTATTCAAGGTTGTCTGAAGATGGTTTCCAATTTTCCATGTGCTCTTAGTCGGTTAGTCGTACTAAATTCTACTCACGTGTTTGTTTTGGGCTTTCCCTCGGCTCCTCCGATAGAAAAATTACTATGTAGACCATGATACACGTAATTGTGTGAATCATGAATGTAATATACATTTTTAATATATTAAAATTTTAAAAGTACATTATTTGTATACTGAATTACATTGTTTGATAATATATATAGCATATACGTTATGTATACAAATAATATTATATTAAAAATGTACTTTATAATTTTTATTTATAGTTCACACAAATATGTGATCTATGATTCATGAAATAATGATTGCCTTGGATGAATCGAAAAAAAAGAAAAAGTCACCCTCTTTAAGTTAATACCACAATATATGTCTATCGTTTCACATTATGAAATGATATAAATTGATTATCCTTTTCTTTTTCTCCGGGAATATGCAATATTTAATACGAGATATTATATACGGAGTAACTTGTTTTAAATACTAAAATATATGTGAGCATGAGTACTAAGTAGATGTATTATTATGATAATGCATCTTCATCTTTTATAGCTTTGTATTTATACTGAAATTTGATATATTATGTATATATTGAATTGAATGATGAATAAAAAAAATTGATATATAATTCTCTTTGTATTCTTTATCTACTTTATTGTACCTTATTATATACTAGTTTTATGCGCGCATTGTGCGCATGAGTTAATGCCCAATGTTTATATTTAAATAAATATTTGAAAGTATATCAATGCAAGATTATATAGGAGAAGTTTATACATGGGTAATTGAATGTCGAATTTTTTTATTTAAATATCTAACTCAAAGTATATATGAATCCAAGATAATATAGAAAATTCATTATAATTATTACTAAAATAAATGTTTACAACATTGTAAAATCGATAGTCTAAATATTTGGTATAAAAATAATAGTCTAAATAAATACTACTTTTAATTTGAATTTTTCTAAGTGTTCTTAATTCTCTTTTGAATAACATTGTCATTATCTTCATCTTTACTATTTGTTCTCTTCCTTTTTGTTGGTAGTGTGTTATTTGCAATTCGGTTATTGTTGGTAGCATAGATGACAACGTCATACAATGAGATTATGATATAGGAGCTATGAACTTTCCTTTAGCTGTTCTGCTTGGGGTTCATTTGGTTCAACCATTATTGTTGAATGAGTTATTGTGGATAAAGAAATCCTTAGTTTAAGAAAAAAGATTAAATAAATTAATTAAAATTTGAAAATTTAAAATATTATATATTCCAAAGATATTAAAAGGTAGTTTCTCGCTTCAATTTGCTGGGTAATGGGTTATTTGAGTACTTTCATTGTCAACAAATCCCCAAGTAGTTAATATGATTGGTTTCAAAGTATTCTTTTTTATTTTTTTCACGGTATTAAAGAAATACATATGTATCATTTTTTTGTGTAACTACGAATTTATTTAATTCAATAAGAGTAAAATAAAGTGATTCCGCTTCAATTTGTTGGGTTATTTAAGTACTCTCTTTGTCAACCAATTCCCAATCAGTTAATATAATTAGCTTCAAATTATTTTAAAATTTTTTTCATAGTATTAATAAAATACTTGGTAAATAAATATATAACATTATTTTGTACTATAACTTTGATATTTAATTACAAGATATTGTAAAAATAAGATAATGGACAATGTAATGAATATCTACTATACTAATAAGAGCCAAAGAGAGTTAGACCTAAAATGGGTAGAAAAAATGGCAGTCAAATTATTTAATCAAATGGATGGTTCAGATGAATTATTTAATCAAATAGATGGTTAAGATAATTCAAATTAATATTATTAATAGAGATTACCTAATTTAACCTTACTTTTATGATTATCCATTAAGTTTTCCGTTAAATATTCTCTTCTCCGTTAATATTCCGTTAACTTTTAACTTACCCATTAATTTCTATAAGAAAGGTCATAGGTTCGAACCTCATCTCAATCAAATTTGACATAATTAAGTTTCTCACTCTATTTTAATAAGAGTAAATAGAAATTAAAATAGAGTGAGAAACTTAATTATGTCAAATTTGATTGAGATGGGGTTCGAACCTAAGACCTTTCTTATAGAAATTAATGGGTAAGTTAAAAGTTAACGAAATATTAACGGAGAAGAGAATATTTAACGGTAAACTTAACGGATAATGATAAAAGTAAGGTTAAATTAGGTAATCTCTATTAATAATATTAATCTAAATTATCTTAACCATCTATTTGATTAAATAATTCATCTAAACCATCAATTTGATTAAATAATTTGACCGCCATTTTTTCTACACATTTTAGGTCTAACTCTCTTTGGCTCTTATTAGTATATATATATATATATATATATATATATATATATATTAGATGTTCAAACGAGGATACGCCTTTAGTATTACAAAATAACTAATATTATATACTTATGTCTCGACTTTTTTCTCCAACATTTGTGTTTTTTTGTTAACGATTAATGAGAAATACTTCCTACCCCTATAATTACAATCCCATATTAACCACTCTCATATTTAAAAGGTAAATTATTTATTTTTGTGGATTACTGATAAATTAACTATATTACCCTGAATTAATAATGAATCTACGCATTCAATAAAAAGAAGAAAGAACATGAAATTATAATTCTAGGGGTCTCTACAACTCTACTCTCTAGCATAGTCCTTATGTTAACTGAATAATGCCAAGGACTTTGTGGTCCAGTGGCATCAAACCCTTTTATTTATACGGGAGGTGGTGGGTTCAAGCCTCAGTGGAGTCAAAATTGACTCTTGTGCTTCAATAGGATAGAGTCAGTAGTATTCAAAAAAAAAATGTTAACTGAATAGTTTTTTAGAGTTAATTCCATTTTTAGTCATAGATTTATAGGTGACAACCCACTTTTAGTCTTCTTCTTTTTTTCCAAAACATTCACTTTTGATCCTAGTATTATTGTGGCATGATCATTTTTGGTCTTCTATGAACAAAACAGTTTAAATTTCGTCAAATATAAGGGCATTTTAATCTTCAATTTTGATTTTTTTTCCCAAAAAAACTAAACATAAAAGATGTAGCAGGTCAACCTACTTTGTATAAAAAAGATCAAAATGTCGTTGTATTTAATGGCATTTCAATGATTTTTTTTGACGGGGGACCAAAAATGGTCATGCCACAATAATACTATGACCAAATGAGTATGTTTTGATAAAAGGGACTAAAAGTGGACTGCCACATGTAAATCTATGACCAAAAATAGAATTAACAGTAGTTTCTTATTTGCTATGTAAGAGTAAAATTATCTATATTAAAATATCTTATTATTTAATGATATTATATAAAAGTTCATTCGAGTTTAGATAAAATATGCCAAAGACCTTGTGGTCTAGTGGCACTCGATGTCCCGGAAAACACTCTCACATGATGATGGTAGTGAGTTCGAACCTCAGTGGATGCAATTGTCTACTCACGCATTTAGAAAATTATCTTTTAATATAAGTAAGTAATATAGATAATTAATGCCTCGACCCTTGGGACTTAGCGTAGTTGATTTGTCGTCCATGTTATGACGGGAGGCGGCAATGTAGGGGTTTGAATCCCCCAAACCCCAACTAAGAGTACCCCCCAAACCCCAACTAAGAGTACGAAGCAAAATCGGGTTTCTCTAATCTCTCTCGTCTCTGGTTATCTACGGAGACGGCGTCTAATCGTCTTCCGCTGCTGCCATCTCTACCTTAGACAGCGTTCTCCCTTCATTGTCTTTTATGTTTTCACCGTTTTTCCTCCATCTCAACTGCTACCGGTAGTTACTCTCTTATTTTTGCATTGTTGTTTCCCTTTGCTTTGTTTTACTGTTTTAATCTTGTTTGTAATTGTTGTGTTTTTCCTTTCGTCGTTTTGACGAGTTTCTTCCTCTCGTTTACTTTGGCGAGTTCTTTTTCATAAAGTGTGAAACGATAAAACTAGTCATGACGTATGTGAATCTCATCCTAGGTGACAGACATGACAATGAAAAAAAGACTCATCTGAACTATGATATGCAGTTCAACCAGATGGAGATATTGTCAATGGATAGAAGAATGGAAACAAATACTCAGGTGGTGTGCAAGACTATTCAACCAGTGTTAGTGTTTTCCCTAGTATTGCGTATTGCAAGGTAAGTTGTTTTTATGTGTGACTTCAACCAGTGTCAATGTTTTCCCTAGTATTGCTAGGGAAGTTGTTTCTATGTGTGACTGTAAGGATTGCTTGACCATTCCATCGATCTTTTATTATAAACGTTTCAGCCTATGATTAATGAATTAGCTTCTTTATTTTCAAAAAAAAAAAAAGAAATTACTTTTTCAAGAATATTATCTTCATTAAAGCTCAAACTCACAACCTCTTATATGAGAGAGTAATTTGGTGCCACTGAACCACGAGATCCTTGGCTAATTCTTACTAATTTAAATGTAAATGAAATCAAATTTATTTATTATATTACTCTAATATAATGTGCATGAGTTATAAATGTATAAATATTTTTATAAAAAATATATTATAATAAAACTCTAATAGTATAATAATATATCAAAGAAGAAATAACAAAATTATGTATAATATAATTACTCGTTTATATATATACACATACATGTTTATGTTGACGTATTAAAATTGTAAGGACAGTTTTTTAATCGATGAAGGGAGTAATATATACAATAGTAAACCACCAATTTGGTCCATTTGTCATTATCATCTTGTCTTGTCAAATTTCCTTTATCTTATTTTAAAAATTTGGATCAGTTTTATCCCAATGTTTTCATTTCAACCCTATCCAAATATGTCTAGCATTAATTTAACTATTCTATATTATCATTCTAACCAACGACATATAACATTTAAAAAAAACAAAAAAAACTCTCATTGTTTATCTAGCAGCCCATAACATTTCATGTTGCAAAAGTAAACATTTTTTATTTATATAGTTGAGTGTATTTTTTAATATAGTTGATTGTATTACAATACACAGACTAATATCTATTTTCTCATATTTTCTCATTCTATTTTCACATATTTTCTCATTCTATTTTCACATATTGAAGTACAAAAAGTTAATGTCCCCATTGAAATTTAAATATGTGGTCCATTTACTGAGGTTTGAACATGTGATTTTCCATGTGCCTCCATTAGAATTCAAACCTGTAGTTCATCTATAATCTATTGAGGTTCTAATCTGTATGGGGAGGTCATGTGATCGAATTTCAGTAGATGCGGTATTGACTCTTTATGCTTATAATCTATTGAGGTTCTAATTTGTATGGGAGTCATGAGATCGAATTTCAGTAGAGACGGTATTGGCTCTTTGTGCTTCAATTAGTTAAGAATGTATGTATGAATAAGCACTACAATATAATAGAGTCAATAGCATTAAAAAAAAAAGATCTTGACCTCCCATTTACAAAAGTTATCAAAGTGTCATTGAGCTAAAATTCGAACCTGTGACGTTATTGAGTGGAGTTCGAACTAAGACTCTGATCTTCTAAATAAACTTGTGACCTCTCATTTAGGAGAGTCACATAAATGCGACTGCATTACAAAGATACTTAGCTAATATGAATTAGCTGTCTTCTGAATCCTTTCAGATGCATGCACACAAGTTTGCATAATGGTATGTATAATCTGCATTCTTAAACATGTGAGTGTGACCAACTTTACCAGAAACTCAGGCTTCTATTTCATTCATTTTTTCAACTTTAACGCATTTTCATGTTTTTAAAAATATATTTTTCCTTTATTTCTTTATGAAAAAAAAATAAAAATTGCCCAACTCAATTCATTGCTTTTTATTTGGAGAATGAAGCAGTGACAAAAAAAATCGAAAAATGAAAAAAAAATATATATATATATATATATATATGCTAGACAAGGTTAGCTTCATCTGAAACATTCTTAACAGGGACAGATCGGAATTTTTGCATTGGGGTTTCTTGTATTGTTGATCATGAAAAAAGAGAGACAGAATTACAGTATGCGATCAAATATAATTATGCTTATTACAATTAATTACTTGATCTTTTCAACAAAAAATCAAATAATTTGGAAAAAAAAAAAAAAAAAAACTGAAGCAAAATTGTGGAGTTCTAAGAGGGGTACAAAAGCAAGCGTCTAGAACAGAGAGTACAGAGAAACTTGCGATTGAAGGTGAAGCAAAGAGGGAGAACGCAACAGAAAACGCCGACTTCCACATCCACCGCCTCCACTTTTCCGCCGCAGTACGGACACGCTCCCGGCGCCGGCTGTCGCCCCACCTCCTTATCCTCTTTCCAGCACATTAATTTCCTCAAACACATCGTTTCCTTCTCCTTTGATTTCCCAAGGTAAGAATTTCGATTTCTCTTCTCTTTCTCTCTCTGCCGCTATCAATTACTGGGAATTTTTATATTGCATATTGACACCATCGTGTTTGGATTTTGTATCCGTCCCCACCGAATAGAAAAGTACTCCGTTCTTTTTGTTGTGGGTCACGTGTCAATTTTCGCAATTCCCAGAAACTGCGTGCTGCCCAGTGTCCAGGTACAGCGATATCAAGTGGACCGAAGTTGGCAGATTAACCTTACACCGTCTCGCGATAAATGGATTAGGACCTAAAAATTTTAATCTATGAGCGAAGACCTTGTATTTTAGTGACAATAAGTTGTTACACTCCGTATAAAATATTGTAGGTTCAAGTTTCATTAGAAGCCGTGTTGAATCTTTGTCCTTCAGTAAATTGAGAAAGTAGTTATAAACATATACTGCGTATATATATATATATATATATATATAAAAGACAAACTAAAACATTAATTTAAAAAAAATTTAAACATTAATATTATTTAAATTTAAATTATTAGAATATAGAATAATACTACAGAGTATAATTTTTCTAATTTTTGTAGTTGGTTCGTATGAGGAGGGTTAGGGTTGAAGAATTTTAGCCCGTTTCTAATTTTTGTAGTTGGCTCGTATGAGGAGGGTTATGGTGGAAGAATTTTAGCCCGTATTACAAAATTTTTAACTTGCAATAGTACATGGCAGCTTGCATTAACACGCCTATTCAGGTAGAGAGTTAAGAGCATCCTTAATAGTGGAGTTATTTCGCGGTTATGAGGAGTTTTTGTAGGTGTGATTAGAAAAGATAAAATGCGATAGGAGAAAAAACTATTAAAGTGAAACAAATATAATTTTAAAATATATATATATAACAGTCACAGGTCAGGTGCGCCTGCATAGACACTGCTATGCGCGAAACGCGCACAATAAATGAAGTTTGTGTCTTCTTTGATGTCAAAAATGTCAGCTAATAACCTCATATTTGTAGAGGAACCCCAAACACACACTCTCTCTCATGCCATGATGGCCAAAATTATGACATTATCTCCTAAATCACCACTGATGGTGATGCTCTAAGGAGAAGATTGCGCCTACCGTCATAGGATGTCACTCGCCCAATCTGTTTAGTTTTGACCTCATTATAGGTGTGTTTGGTTCATGAATTTACACACTAGAAATGGGAATCAAAATCATAGTTAGTGGTTGATTGACAATTTTTTAAACCACAATTATGAGATTTGATTACCCTTCAATTAAAAACCTCATTCATAATTAAAAAGGTATCATGACATCTTAATGGTAATATGATTTTTAAGTTTGGATTAGTGTTTTTAGATTTTTGTTTTGATTTTTTTTGTTCATATTGAATTATTGGTGCTTTGGATGCCACTATATTATGATTAATTGACTTGATTTTTTATTTTTGTATTTTAAAAATTTTTGTTCCCCTTATAGAGTCATACATAACCAAACATTAATATTTGTAATCATTTCAATTCTACCATACTACCAAACATGCAAAATATTTTCAACAAAATTCATACTATTACCAAGTATTTGATTCTTATACCGATTCCGATCCCATGTGCGAACCAAACACACCCTTTATTCGATTGTAAAGTTAATTAGTTGAAGTTATTAAATTTTTCATCGAATTTAAAATTGTTGATCCTATTCGCAAAGCCGTGTGCAGTTATACCAGTGGGTTTATTATACGAGTAATTCTACATGTACTCCTATTTTATATACTCTATATGATTTGACATTCTTTGATGACTCAATTTAGCAGGGCACCATGATGTTTATCCATTCATTATTTTCTTCCTCCAATCAAATTTGAACACAAGCGTGAGTAAAAGTTGGGAGTAAGGTTTGGGGAGTACATCAAGTATTTTTTTATCATATGATGTGATCATTAATTAAAAGTATTGACATTTTAAATTTTAAATTTTACATTTTTAATTTTAACAAATTAGAGTATTTTACATTAATAAATATCAATTTAAATCACTACTATATAATGCAAGTATGCAATATTTCTTTTATATATAAAATATTAAAATAAAACAAGAAAATCAAACACATATAATTTTCAAAAGAAAATTACATTTACAATGACATTACACATTTTGTAATTTACATTGATATGTATATATGAGTTTCAAATGAGAATATAATTTTCCTCTCAAATATGAGGACGGATCACAATTGCCTAGAAGGGTTTAACAATTGTTGACAAATTTAGTAAAAAACATATGATAAATTTTATAATTACTACAAATTATTAAATTTACAATATTAGTACAACTAATCCACATCTTTTCCTATTATTTTTCAACAATCATCAACATAATATACCTAAATGGATAGATCAAATCAGTCTTCACTTTTTTTTACCTAAAAGCATGTTCACACATTAACACTTTTATATATAGTTGCTTTCAAATAAGAACTAAATTTCTCATGGTACTCTGCGAACTTTTGATAGAATGCACAGTAAGTTATACATGAATGCACATCATCGCAAATACTACATGTATGCATGCATTCATGTAGTAAGTGCCGGTGCATTTGTGTTCTTATAATTTTATTGTACATTCTTTATATATATATATATATATATATATATATATATATATATATATATATATATAATTGACACTACTAAAATTAGTAATAATGGGATCAATATATAGTTAAAGTTTATAATCCTTTAAATATAATTAGAGTTAATTCTAGCAATAATTCTTCGACTATGTTGATTTTCTAAAATTAGTCTCCGACTTTTAATTTGGACAATTTAGATCACTTAACTTTCAAATTCTTTCCAATGTTGGTCCTTTTTTTCAAATTTTGGTTAGGTTGAGGTCAAATAATTTTGATAAAATTGTCCGTTCACTTGTATAGTGTATTATTACTCTTATTCATCATGTCCTGTACGCTATATATATGAATATAATCTCAGTCAAAGAGATTTCGACTGAGATTATATGGCTTCAATTGAGACTTCGATTGATATTATATTCATATATACAACGTATAGGACATGAGAAATATGAGTAATAATACACTAAACAGGTGAACAGACAATTTACACCTTCATTTGACCACAACTTAACCAAAATTTGACAAAAGGACCAACATTGGAAAGAATTTGAAAGTCAAGGGACCTAAATTGTCCAAATTAAAAGTCAGGGACTAATTTTAGAAAATCAACGTAGTCGGAGGACCAGGAATTAACTCATATAATTATTAAAAAAAAAATCAATATTTAAAACAATGGAATTTCGAATTTTACATAATTTTTTTATCCCAAAACTACTAATTAAACTTTTCTATCGAAGTCCTGCAAATTTATAGAAGGCTAATTACCTAAAAGAAAGAAATAAATAAATACTAAACGACGTAAGCCTCATCTGAAGGGGAAATTTTACAATGGGATTTCTTGTATTGCTGATCATGAAAATGGAGAGACATAATCCATGTGGAAAGAAGTTACACTATGCAATCAATTAAATCAGCCTCCTATAAATTGCAATTAATTACTTCATCTTTAAAAAAAAAAAAAAAAGGAAAGCAAAATTGTGGAGTTACGTTAAAGAGAGGGGTACAAAAGCAAGCGTCTAGAACAGAGAGTACAGAGAAACTTGCGATTGAAGGTGAAGCAAAGAGGGAGAACGCAACAGAAAACGCCGACTTCCACATCCACTGCCTCCACTTTTCCGCCGCAGTACGGACACGCTCCCGGCGCCGCGTGTCTCCCCACCTCCTTTTCCTCTTTCCCGCACACTAATTTCCTCAAAAACATCGATCGCTTCGATCTCCGATCCCCAGCCCCACGTAAGTAAGAATTTTGATTTCTCTTCCTCTTCTTCTTCTTCTTCTTCTTCCTCGATCTCTGCCGCTGTGAATTTATGTGAATATTTATATTGTAATTTGTATATCGTGTTTGGATTTCGCGCCACCGAATCGGAATTGACGGACTTAAAAAAAAATTACTACTTCTGTGTTTTGTGTCACGTGCCAATTTTCGCAATTCGCAGAAAGTGCAGTTGTGAGGCGACCCCACTCCCCGGAAGATTCAGCCAAGCCTTTTTCTATTATTTTCGCCCATACTCTTCTCACCTTTAATTAAATGTGATGTTTACGGTTTACCACTCTACATCTACGTCGACACGTCGTATTCTCTACAGTCTACACAATGGAATTAAAAAGAAAAAAACTTTTTACCCTTTTTTTTTATGGATGATGAGAAAAATCTATAGCTACTTTATAATTAATGTATTAAACAATCTAATCAATTTAATTGGATTGTTCTATCTTTACGTGTTTCAAACCATTAACATGTTTTTTTTTAATGGATGACATGACTTTGTTATATTGACGTAGTGTTTAGTATGAATGAGGAAATTAAGAAAAATGAATTATAATTCCATAAAGAAAAGAAAAATATGTGAATCCAATTTCATTATTTGATATAAATGAATAGAATTGTAAAGAATTTAAATGGAAGAAGTGAATAAATGTTAAGATGTTCTTATATCATACTAATAATAATAATAATGGCAAAATCATATTTTAATGTGAAATTATAATTCAATGATGCAATTCCATCATACTAAGCACGCCATAATTTTTTTTAATTGTGCATAGTATTTACAAATTTTCGATTTTTGAAATCATTACAAACACTATCCTTAGCATTTTTTTATACTTTAAGGTACTTTTTATGTTTTAATAATAAATTAAAATATTATTATTACATTAGAATTGTAGAAATGTAAATAAAATAATAAAGAATTAAAATATACTGATATAGCACTATAGCAGTATAGTTTGATTTTGAAAGTGAAAAAGAATTTAAAAATAAAATTAGTCAAAATAATATTTGGAGAAAAAATAAAAATTATAATATATTTTTATTTTTATCAAATAAGACATGACACATGCATTGAAAAATAAAATAAAATAAAATAAAATAAAATATACATCATTATTCAATTCCTATTACCTACCATTTGACAAACTGGGATACATTTCAGTTGGCCCATGCTCGGTCTACAAGTTGACGGAGCCCACGTAGATATGTTTGGAGAAAGTTGGTATAACAGTACAAGTGTATAACTTATCTATTGCCCAAAAAAAAAAAGCAGTATAACTTATCTATTTTTAATGTCATTGACCTATGTAAATATCATGATATACTGATAGTTTTGTGTGAAATTGTTTTATGAATTAAAATTTGATTTTGGTTAGATTTTATTTAGTTATCTTTCTTTTTTTTTTTTAATAATTTTTATAGATTGTTTTCTATCACAATATCATAAATAGGTTTATATTACACAAAATTTACAACTTTTCAACTAAAATGTTATACTTTTAAAATAATAACTAATACTTTTTAATTTTCAACCCCCCCAAAAAAAAAACCTAACGATGCGTTTGGTTCGCACATGGAATCGTAATCGCAATGAGAATCAAACACTTGGCAATGTTAATATGTTTTGGTAAAAGTATTTTGCATGTTTGATAAGGGTAGAATTAGAATGATTACCAATATTGATATTTGGTTGTGTATGACCCTAATGGGAATAAATGTTTTAAAAATAAAAAACAAAAAATCAAGGTAAATTTTTTTTTTTGGTAAATTTACAGGGTCTTTCTCTTCGTCCGTTTAACGGTCCGGGGTCCACCAACGTTCGCTCCGAGAGGCACGGGAACTGGTCCAAGGGGAATCATCACTTGTGGGAATTGAACCCGAGTTCTCCCGAAATTCCTCCCCACAAAGATAATGACATCCAAAGCATCGATATGGACCAAAAAAAATCAAAATAAAAAATTTAAAAGTACTAATCCAAACATAAAAATTAGATTACCAATATGATGAAATGATAACCCTTTTTAATTAGGTAATGAAATTTTTAATTAAATGTGTAATCAAAATCCATAGTTGTGTTTTAAAAAGTTATCAACTAAACAATAATTATGATTTTGATTTTCATTCCTAATGTGTAAACCCATGAATCAAACATACCCTAAGTAATTTCCAAAAATAAGAAATAACAAATTTATGGTGTGTTTGGAAAGTAGAAAAATGACTTTGAAAAATGAGACATTTTTCGAAAAATGATTTCATTTTCAGTATTTGGATTTTGGAAAACTGTGTTGTGTGTTTGGTTCTTTTTCCAGAAAATAAGTAGAAATGTATAATTATATATTTTTATTATTTTATTTAAGATATAAAAATATATAAACTAATAATATTTATTATAAATAAATAAACAAATAAAATAAAATAAAATAAAAACAACCTCGATGCTGTGGTTTCCAGTGGAAACCAGAGCCAGCGAACTGAGAGAGGGACGGCTCTCGCATCGAAGCCATTTTCTGAAAAAATTGAGTTATTTTCCGTGGTCAACGGAAATCGTTTTCCGTTGATCACATTTTCCGGACATTGCCAAACACCAAAAGCCCGAAAAATGATTTCCGGAAATATTTTCAGATTACCAAACACACCCTTAAATAAAACATATTACTTTTCACCCAAAAAGTAAAATTTTTGAAACAATAACTATTACAAAATGCATTTCAATTAAAATTAAATACTTGTAAGAAAGTAGCACATAATAGATTTAAAGTAAAACCTAGTACTTTTAAACTAAAATCTAATACTCTAATAAGAATAAATATTTTTCAAAAAGTAACACATAATAGATTTTTTTTTTTATAAATACTTATGATTCTTTACAAAGAATCTAAACCCCACTATCGGGGTTTGGACTTATAACCATCCATATAAAAAAGTTTCCGAAACACCAACACACTAAATAATAATTGGCAACACAATAGATTTAAAATAATAAAACATATCATTTTTCAGTTGCATGTAATACTTTTGAAATAATAATTATAACTATGACTTTTTAATTATATATTGATCTCATTATATTACGTTTAGTAATGTTTATTTTAAAAATTTTCAATATATATGTATTTATGGAAAGTGTATGGGATGAACAAAATCACAACTGCCCAAACTACGAATCCGCTTCAATTTCCAGAATACACACTCCGGGTGGGTGATTACTATATCTACAAAGATTAAGCACCAAGCAACAAATTCACAAACGTCCATATTATTTGTAGAATTGGTTCTGCACTACACTTAAAGGCATATTATCTTACCCCTCTTTTCTGTCAATGATTTGCCTTTTAAGAACCTCGTTATCCTTCCGCAGTTTCATAATCTTCTGCTTCAGTGTTTCCACATGTCGATTTGAAGTTAAATCTTGTTGGGACTCCACCAGTTTTTTTCTGCTAACAAGCACTGAAACTCCAAGCAATCATTTTACTCAAAGTGAAACATTATAAAAGGAAACCTCTCATTTTCTCCACGTCGATCTATAGAATATAGTTGAGTTTAAATCAGACCTGAGGAAGTTTTCAGGAACTGGGAAATAGAGCATATTCTTTTTCAACAGCTAGGCCACTTACATTCTTTTTCCAAATCGTGGAGCTTCTTGTTCACCTCATTTTTCTCTTCTTGCTCAACCAGGAGGCAATCCCTCAAGCCCTGAATCTCATAATAATCTGACACAAAAGGTTTCTGTCGTTTAACCGGTCAGCAGAACTTGACAGCAGGACAGGTAAGGAAAAGTAGCAAACAAGAATATTTGCACCCTTACATCTAGACTCTACATCAGAAGAAACTTGTTCTAATCTTCTTGCCAAAGCTTCTATGTGGTTCTTATGCAGTGTTAAATCTTGGTGAAGCTGATTACGAATTGCTTCACTTGCCACCTTTTCAGTCTGGAGCTCTCTTGGCACCACAATAAAAAAAAATTAACAACTAAGCAATCCCTTTGCATGGAATTTCTAATAAATCAGTCAAACACCATTCAGCAACAAGTGGATGAAACTCACCTGATTTGAGATTCCAAGTGTTGAATCCTCATTGCATGTTCTTGTTTGAGTGACTCAACAGCAATCCTAAATTCCTGGTTGCGAATCAAGGGTTACCATTGGAAACAAATTGTGAAAACTAATCGAGTGAGTTTGGTCTCTATTCAATAATCTGAATATGTCAGTCTTTTACCATTACCAGCAAGATGTTTAAAATAATAATAATAATAATAATAATAATAATAATAATTTCTTAAGCTTTACAATTTTTACAGAGTAAAATATTGTCCTCTCTGTGCAAAAAGGGTTTAAAGGTTAAACAAAGGATACAACATGCATTATTCTACTTCATATTTATGATAAGAAAATATGTGTAAAGGAAGGTGAAAAAGCCTCAATATTTTGTAAGGATGTGCATCAACTCACATTTTCTTTCTGGGAGAGCTCATCATTAGCTTTTTTCAGTTCATCCTTCAAGACTTGGCAACTGGTATGGCTTTCAATCTGTTGCCTTGTTCAAATAATCGAAAACAGTCGTCTTGATAGAGAAATAAAGCATAGAAAGGTCACTCAAAGCTCATTCTTTGCTAGTTGTCACTTGGATATCATTTAAGTTCACATATAAAATTTAAAGGCTAACTCTTAAAACACTACTTGCAGGGGAAAATGAACCTGATCTCCCATTTTGTTAAACACATTGGTATAAATCTTTCTCAGCCGCTCATTTTCTGCATGAATTAAATATCCAGAGAATTATGTTATCAAAGATCTGCCTGGAAAAATGAGACCATATGCTAAAACAAATAGGGTAATTTAGGTTTATACTATGATATGGTTGATATATTGAATTGGTTACTATTTTAACGATCTTATTCCCTCTTTTTAATACAAAAATAGGGGAAAAAAAGAAATAATTCATTAGGAAAAGAGGAAGTTTAAAATCCATACAACTGCCCTTCTATAATTGAATAAACTATTTTTTTTTGTCAAAAAGAAAGTGAAAAGTTTCAAGTCTGATTTCTAACCAATGCCAAAACTAAGGCTTCACCCCTTCACTAAGGGGATAACCACAAATTCTTTGTTTAAGGATAATATCTATCTTCTTTTTTACCTTATATTGTGTTTGTATGTACCTCAATTTCAGCAAACCTTCTCTCTGTCTCTCTCTCTCTGATAATGTAAACCAAATAAGGAGCAGATTTTCAAATGGAAATTTCAGCCTATCGATTCATTTTCAAAAATTAAATAAATAAATAAATAAAGTATACTTCTAGCATGTTCATTACAACTTAGAAGCCACAACTCTTTCTTTGAGCTACCCAGCATTTAACTTAATTGATGTTCGGCCAAGATCTTACTCCTCTCACTCAAGCCAATGCTGGCAGGGTTATCACTCAGATCATCTACAACACAAATAGTAATTGAAGAAATAAAAGAGAAATATAGCTCATATAGACTTTTACTTCATTTGGAACCTTGGTGTATATAGATCAACCCCTCCTGAATCCCCAAAAAAGTGAAAAGGACTTTGAGCATTCTACATCTTTGACATGGCAACTAATCATAAGAAATTATCTAACAGTATCATTTTTTTTTTATAGATGTTCCTTGAAAATGTTTTATACCACAAACATTAAGCCACAACAAACAAAACATTTTAATCAAGCAAATCAAAACCAGAGACAAAAATGAAACACAAGCAGGAAGTCTAGAGCATAATAGAACACAACTTCATAGCATTTTTTGGAAATTCCCGATTCAATTATGATCCTAGTAAATAAAACCGTAATTAATTTACAATTGATTCAGTAAATTATGTTCAATTTCAGTAAAAAGAAATGGAAAAAATCGAGTGTATTTTACTTGAGAAATTAGTTCGAAATACATAGCGGGGTACCGGAAATAATTCAGAACAAACCAGATTGTAGGTTTTTTATTGTAAACTGAAGAGCATCTCTCTTCTTCACTTCTGCGTTGTAGTTCGAGTTCAAAGTTTGAATCTCTGCAATCGCGTTCTTAAATTCCTGAAGTTCAATTAAGCAAAAATAAATAAATAACGGGGAGTAAACACAATGTGCACGTCAGACAGGTGTACGGACTTACGTCACAGATATGATCGAAGCTGGAAGAGAGGGACTGGGTTGCTTCCTCGCTAATTGCCGCCATTGCAGAATACTGAGCTCCCTTGGCAATTTTTCCTAATGCCGCCGAGTGTGTATATTTAAGTGCCGTTTAGTTTAATTTTTCTTTTAACAGGAAACTAGAAAATGTTCATAATATTTATTTTACAATTTGTAAAATGTTGTTCGAATTCGGCTTTCTTTATCTCAATTTTCTGAGATAATTTTACAGTAATTATACGTCAAGAACAATGCAGAGAAAAAAGAGTGAAAAGTATAAAAAGGAAGAAAACTGGAAAAGCAAGAAGTACACATTTCATTAATAACTGACAAATATATGGGTGTCAATGGAGTTTTTTCACCGTATTTGTGGAGTTTTTGTAAGTGTGATTAGAAAAGAGTATGAGAGGAGAAAAAGATAAAAAATAAAAAAAGAGAAAAAAAAAAACAAAAAACAAAAAGGGCCTAAAATTGACGCAAGTCAGTAAAAGAAGGAAGAGGACGCGCCCAGTGGACTTAGGCACAAAATCCAGTAGTTGCAGAAGAACCCATTTCTTCTCTTTCTTGGCTTCTCTCTCTTTCAACTCATAATGTACTGTTCCAATAACCCCAAATAATCCATTGATATGGATGCTCTTAGGCATAAGATATGGGTATTGTTATTGTTCGTTTGATAGGTTTTTAGAATACTATTATGAGTTTAGAATACGGAATACCTCATTAATTGGAAAACACATACCCTAATGAAATAAGAGTTTCATTTCCCTTCCTCATTTCTTCCCCAACTATTAATAATCATTCGCATTCCACCCTAATACCAAACATGCAATATACTTCCACCAAAACCCATTACCCTTAACTAGTATTTGATACTCATACCGATTCTGAATCTCATGTGCGAACTAAACACACCCTATATATACACAACCGGGATATGAAATACATGCTTGACTCTAGGGGTGGGGAGTTGGGCAAATTATGTCGTGGACCCAGGTCTACCTTTCAAGGTGGACCTGGGTCCAATACGACACCGTTTTAATATTTTTTTTTAAATTACTAAACATATAGCCCTGAAATGTGTGAATGTGGAGGTTTCAAATTGTGAATATGGAGTATAGAATTTGTGAATGTAGAGTTATGAATGTGAGAATCTGTAGTAGAGTTAACAAAGTTCTAGCAGCCCTGAAATGTGTGAATGTAGAGGTTTCAAATTGTGAATATGGAGTATAGAATTTGTGAATGTAAAGTTATGAATGTGTGAATCTGTAGTAGAGTTAACAGAGTTATAGCAATTTGTAGCCCTGTAATGTGTGAATGTGGAGTTCTCAAGTTGTGAATATGGAGTATAGGACCTGTGAATATAGAGTTTTGAATGTGTGAATGCATAACAGTGGTAATATAGTTATTAAACATATAGCCTTGTAATGTGTGAATGTGGAGTTTTCAAATTGTGAATATGGAGTGTAGGGTCTGTGAATGTAGAGTTTGTGTTCTGTTGCGATGAGGAGCCGTTAATTTTTTTTTTAAAATATTGTGAAACGGCGTCGTATTGGACCTAGATCCACCTTGCAAGGTGGACCTGGGTCCACGGCATAACAACTGGGGGAGCTGAATGCTAGGATTACTCTTGCGCAAGTTGAGAAACATTGTGTTAGAAAAATACATGCTATAAGATAGGCTAAACATGAATAATGATTATAACACATAGGGTGTGTTTGGTTGGTGGGTTTATGTATAAGGTATGGGTATCAAAGTAATTGTTATTATTTGGTTGATAGGTTTTTAGAATACTATGGCTTTGGAATATCCCATTAATTGAAAAACCCATATCCTAATGAAATAAGCGTTTCATTTCCCTTCCTCCTTTATTGCCTAACTATTAATAATCATTCGCACTCCACCATACTACCAAACATGCAAAATACTTTCACCAAAATCCATTACCCTTACTAAGTATTTGATACCCATACCGATTCCGATTCCCATATGCAAACGAAACACACCCTTAATATATTTTACAATACTCCACTTGACCATTATCAGATACGGAGTAATAATCATGCATCGTTAATAACCTCACTATAAAAATTTTGTGGAAAAAATCTAGTCAATGAAAATAGTACACGATGTATGTATAACCATGTGTTACATGTTGTCTCATTAAAAATCTTAGACTAAGAAAAATCCAGTAGGACATTAAAAACCTTAGGCTCAGAAAAATTCAGTAGGAAAAAACCTAGTTAAGGAAAAAAGAGTACAACCATAGATTTTCAGAGCATAATCTTCAAGATTTTCAAGATCTTTTGGATTGTCTATTAAGTACATCTAGAGGTTGTCACTTCCCCTGAAGACAACAATTTTCCAGGCCTGTGTATCCCAATTTTGTGAACACATTTTTCAAAAGTGGATGTAGGCAAGGACTTAAGTAAACAAATCTATCAGGTTGTCAATAGAGCGAACTTTCTCAACAAGAATTTTACCAATTCTCTAGAGTTCATGTATGTAAAATAACTTAGGTGCAATGTGCTTTATAAGGTTCCCCTTAATGTACCCACTTCTCATATGTGCAAGACATGCCGCATTGTCCTAATACAGGATAGTGAGAGTATCATCTTTACTCGCTATACCACACGAGTTGTGGATATGATGTATTAACGACCTCATCCATATCATATAAAGATAATAAGATATGATCTCTAAGTGATTAGTTGAGGTAGCAACTACATACAGTCTGTTTAACAAACCTTCAAGAAATAGTTGTACTTCCATAGAGAAAAACATAATCAATACGAGATTTGACATTATGAGGATCAAACATATAACCAACATTTGAGTAACCCACCAATGTAATATCCCAATTAGTATCAAAGTAAAGATCAAAATCTTGTGTACATTGAAGATATATGAGATTATGTTTTACTCCACTCCAATGTCTTTCGTTTGGAGAAACACTAAATCTAGCTAGTAAATTCACTAAAAAAGTAATATCATGTCTCGCGTAATTAGCTAGATAGAATAGAGTCTCAATAGCACTCAAATAAGGAACTTTGGACCATATAACATCCTCATTGTCTCCATTAGGTTTAAATGGATATTTGTCTACTTCAAGAGATCAGACCACTGTTGGAGTACTAAGTGGATGAGATTTATCCATATAAAATCTCTCAAATCTTGTTTGTGTAATTCGACTGGTGTACAAAAATCTCATTAGGGAGATGCTTGATTTGCAAGCCAATGCAAAACTTGGTTTTAACCAAGTCCTTCATTTCAAATTTTATTTTTAAGCATGAATAGGCTCCACAAGATCCTTGTGTATCCCAACAATATTTATGTCACCGACATAAATAGATATAATGCAAAAGTCATCAAATGATTTCTTAATAAAGATACATCGGCAAATCTCATTATTTATATATCCATTTATTCAGAAGGAATTTATTTAAACTATTATACCACATTTTACCCAATTGCTTCAAACCATACAACGATCTTCAAAGTTTGATATGATGCTATACATGTTCCAATCTATCTTCTCCCTCATATTGCGGTTTTGAAGGCCATCAAGTATTCTCATGTATATATCAATGTATAGTGACGCATATAGACAAGCGGTCACTACATCCATCAACTGCATATCTAAGTTTATTTTTTACTGACAATTATATCAAGTAGCGGAACAATGTGCCATCAATAAGACAATAACAAGAGAATATGTATGCTTAAAATCAATTATAGGTCTCTGCGTAAACCTCTGAGCTACCATTCTCATTTTGTATCTAACCATCTCATTATTTTAATTCCTTTTCCGTATGAACACTCACTTAGATCCTACTGGGATCACAACTCTCGGGGTAAGTATAGTGGGACCAAATATTTTCCTTTATTAAGTGAGTTAAGCTCTACCTCAATTGCCTATTTATACTTTAACCAGTCCGAGCACTTCCAACTCTTTGTTATTTATTTCGGTTTTGGATCTAGATTATCATATGAAATGTTAAGGGCAATTGCATGCGTAGGCAAATATGTCGTCGACGACTATCGAATCTCTATTATATGTTTCTCCTGTATCAACAAAGTTTATGGCGATTTATATGTTCACATAAACCATACAATTGTTATTTCCCAACTAGGTATTCCACATCCCTAGTATGGATTATCTTATTTGGAGCACTTGTAAATTCACTTGTATACTCGGTCTGATCCCTTAGGAACTTATGCTTTTGGTCGAACATACTCAACAGGAATATGAGACCTAGTCACTTCTCTATGGTCAGCAAAAACATCTGGCTAATTATTCACTAAAATTTACAATTAAATTAATGATCTTCTAAACTTTCAGTTTAGTTTGACTAGTCTGTGGGTCTAAGTATTGAAGATTTTTTTTATCGCATGAAATTTTTCGATATTTTGTTAAATATGAGCATTTATCTCCCCTTAATACCATGAAATGATATAGTAAAAAAAAATGTAGTTAGCGTACCTTGTAGTAAATTGATCGCCTGTCATGGGCGTTAGATATTTAATATAGAGGGAGATCCATAACTAACATATATACATAGCTTTTATTGTAGTCCCATGGAGGTACAATGAGTAGGTGATATAAATGTATAAACTACACACCTGAATACATATAGATGAAAAATAGTTGATTTTGTGTCATGTATTAATTATAAAGGGGAACAATCATGATATGCAGTTGTTCGGAGATGTATTTATAATATTTATATTTTTGAAAGATAACTAAAGAAGAGTAAGTTGTAGTACACTTGTGAAGGATAGACATTTCTGATTGTGTAATTAGATATACTTATCGTGTGATAAATTCTATGTATATTTATATATTACTGCGTACTGTAATAAGATACAGATGTTTAAAATGTTTTTTCATCAATAATATGGTTTGTCTGTTTGTTTCTTAATTTATTTTTGTAATTTCATGAATATAGAATAGTAAACCATTGATACGCTCCAAAATTTAAAAACCATAATTATTCAAAATTAGATGATTTAATTTAACTAGTATTTTCACCCGTGCGTTGCACGGAATGAATTTGTTATAATATTTTAAGAAATATTTGAATCGATATACAATTATATAAATTATAACATCGAATATGAGTATGAATAAGTGTATAAATGCAATTATAGTATAAGTCTTCCTTGCATGCAACAAATATCACAAAAATTCAGTGTTCTAAAATAAGTGTATAAATGCAATAGGTAGATAATTTACATTATTGCATCATATTCATTAATTTAATTACTTGTCGGTTAGTTATTGCAAGATCTTGAGTTACACTTATATTTTGATATTCAGTAAGTATAACTATATTAGAGAAAAATTTACATGGGAGTAATGGGATAATCAGTTGAGTAATTGTTGGTTGACCGTAGAGCGTTGTGTTGGAGGAAGAAGATGATATATAGTGAAGATGATATTGACCTTCACTATATATCATCTTCTTCCTTCAACACGTTGATATTCTCTGGACAAATAACTGTTGGAAAAAAATTAGCATAAAATGGCATTTTACTGGCAATATTGTGGTACAAATATATGTGGGGCCCACTTTCGATTTGGGTCGGGTCAAAGTGGATTAGTGTTCTTCGTAGTTAGACGAAAAGATTGATATATTGTACGCTCAAAACTGATAATTGGTGAATGAGAAATTGGTTGTCAAAGTTAACCCATTTGAGTTAGAAAAATATAGAGAAAACCTTTCAAGTAACTTTTGTCCCACATTGGTTTGAGAAGTGGTTTGCACCACTACTTATACAAGAGTTTTTCTAAGGCTTATTGAATTGTATAGCATAGAGGCTCTCTCTCGCGCGCAGGGGGGTGCACGACACCTGACACCTGCATGCACATGCACGAATGTCGTTTAGAAAATTGGTTGGCCTTGCGGGTTGAATTATACCAAATTTTCATATTGTTTTTATTAATAGTATAGATGTTTTTATTAATAGTATAGATTGCATTGCAGGCCTTGCGGGTTGAATTATACCAAATTTTCATATTGTTTTTATTAATAGTATAGATGTTTTTATTAATAGTATAGATTGCATTGCAGGCCTTGCGGGTTGAATTATACCAAATTTTCATATTGTTTTTATTAATAGTATAGATGTTTTTATTAATAGTATAGATTGCATTGCAGGCCTTGCGGGTTGAATTATACCAAATTTTCATATTGTTTTTATTAATAGTATAGATGTTTTTATTAATAGTATAGATTGCATTGCAGGCCTTGCGGGTTGAATTATACCAAATTTTCATATTGTTTTTATTAATAGTATAGATGTTTTTATTAATAGTATAGATTGCATTGCAGGCCTTGCGGGTTGAATTATACCAAATTTTCATATTGTTTTTATTAATAGTATAGATGTTTTTATTAATAGTATAGATTGCATTGCAGGCCTTGCGGGTTGAATTATACCAAATTTTCATATTGTTTTTATTAATAGTATAGATGTTTTTATTAATAGTATAGATTGCATTGCAGAGAAATATATATACTGAATTATTACCATTAGTAATTCTAGTCTAGAATTGTATTACGAATAGGAACGTAGGGAATAATATATTTTATTAGGAATTATATTTTAATTTACAATTGTATTAGGGACAGGAATTGTATTACCATATTTTACAATATTACGCACACCTAAATATTATAGGTCTGTTTTGGGCGGGAAGTTAAAACTGAGGATATTGTTTTTATTAATAGTATAGATTAATAGTATAGATTGCATTGCAGAGAAATATATATACTGAATTATTACCATTAGTAATTCTAGTCTAGAATTGTATTACGAATAGGAACGTAGGGAATAATATATTTTATTAGGAATTCTATTTTAATTTACAATTGTATTAGGGATAGGAATTGTATTACCATATTTTACAATATTACGCAAATCATAATATTATAGGTCTGTTTTGGGCGGGAAGTTAAGACTGAGGATATTGTTTTTATTAATAGTATAATTGCATTGCAGAGAAATATATATACTGAATTATTACCATTAGTAATTCTAGTCTAGAATTGTATTACGAATACGAACGTAGGGAAGAATATATTTTATTAGGAATTCTATTTTAATTTACAATTGTATTAGGGATAGGAATTGTATTATCATATTTTACAATATTACGCAAACCGGGCGGGAAGTTAAAACTGAGGATATTGTTTTTATTAATAGTATAGATGCGGTTTGAAAGGTGTGATGTGTTAGAAAAAAATTTTGTGGCACGCCGTAAATCAACTTTTTTTTTTTTTTGGTGTTCTGGAGAAACGTGGCAACAGTACAGACGGCAGACCCCACGAATGCCTGAAAATCTAGTGGTACCCATCGTAATTTTCTTGAAATGGGAGGTGTGTTTTGTAATTATATATGGCATATAACAAAGAAGGTGAATCACGTTACTCATAAGCGTGCATTTAAACGTTGTGGACTGTGCCTCCAAATCTAGACTATTCTACAGAAACTGCAAAACAGCGTCGATTGCGCCAACTGGAAGGTGAGTTTTTCATCAACTCCATGGAAAATTGGAAATATCTTTGATTTTTTTTTTGGTTGTGTTTTCTCTTTGATTTTGAGATTCCGTGTTTCTCTTTGCGCAGAAGTGTTGAGGATCATACAGAATGGAAGCGGCAGCTGCTCTTCGGCCTTCGGTCGGCGTCTGTTGTGGACCAGTCAAGTCCGGCTTCCTTCCCATCCATGTCGCGCCGGATTCTTTCAGATTCCGATCCAATTCCCCGTTTTCTGCATCTAGGATCAAGGTACCTTGATCGCTGATTCCTTTTCCTTTCTCTGATCGGTGTGTGCAATGTGAATACGTGAAACGTGTAAAATATGCTGCTCTTAATTGTTTAGTGTTTTTTTTTTTGTTGATAACTTTTGATATTGGTCGATTTTGTATTCGAAAATTAGAAATATGTATTAAGATACTAGGTGATTTGTCTAAGAAATCAAAATTATTATGAAAAGCTGTAACAAAAATTTAGTGAAGAAAAGTGAACTAATATTTTAGAAACTCCTTGCTTATGCTGGTGTATTGAAAGCGATTCCGGAAGGAAGTTCTTATGTCATTAAATATTAATCATCATCCTAATTCTTTGTCTTTCTCTATAACATTTTATTCTCATTTTCTCTATGGAATAAACATGCTCCTTGTTCAGTTTCTTAATTTAGAACATCTAATATTTTATTGATTTGGAGTATTTGTTAGTTAAGTACAGTGATTGAGCGAATCTCACCCGAATGATGATAATTGATAACTTTAATTCATCTGATGATCTTAGATGTGGCAAGCCACTAAATTGTTTAATATTAATGAAAACAGCTTTCAAGTAATATATGTGCCTCCTTTCAAGGAATTAAGGAAGTGTGTCTCATCACTGATGCAGCATAATCTAGGGTGTATTGTATTTGCCATCGAATTGTTTCCAAAACTCACGTTGGACTAATAATCTGAGATGAAGCTTTGTTTCATACTAGTTTGAAATTTGTTGTAACTCACATCTAGCAGTTCCATTGTTATTAAATGCTGAGCTGATTTTTTCCTGCATGGCAGCTGCACCCTTCTGTTTCTCATGTGAAGTCAGGCAATCAGAGAGTGGGATTTAGGAGTGCAAGATGCAATTCAATTAGAGCGTCATTGTCACCTTCTGATTCAGGAAATTCTGATGTCCCCATTGCTCCACTTCAATTTGAATCTCCAATTGGACAATTTCTCTCTCAGATTTTGATGAATCATCCACATCTTGTCCCTGCGGCAGTTGATCAGCAACTTCAACAGCTTCAGAACGATGATGATGCAGATAAGCAGAAGGACGAACCATCTGTATCTGGCACCGACCTAGTTTTGTACAGGTGAATATTTGAGTTGGTTGCAGACCATTCTGACCTCTCTCCCTGGGTATAAGCAGGCAGGGGGTCTTCTTAGGCAATGGGCACTACTACTTGGTTACATACACGTAATCAATCAATAGAAATAGTTCTCATCATAGAGATGAAACTATTGTAGAATTAAATAAGTCAAGAATGTTCTTTCTTTCATTCCCACAAAGTTTTTTAAAAAGTAGTTTTGAAATCCAAATCTTATTAGTGTTTTCATTTTTGTTGTTTTTATCTTTATTGGAATTTTCAGGAGAATTGCAGAGGTCAAGGCCAAAGAGAGGAAAAAAGCCCTGGAAGAGATATTGTATGCATTGCTGGTGCAGAAATTCATGGATGCTGGTGTACCTTTGATTCCAGCCATAACTTCACCATCATCGGATTCTTCTGGTCGGGTAGATATATGGTCTGGTAAAGATGAGCAACTTGTAAGCCTTCATTCACCTGAAGCTTACGAGATGATTCAAAACCACCTATCTCTCATTCTAGGAAATAGAATGGGTGAAGGTGATATTCAAATAAGCAAGTTTAAAGTTGGCCAGCTTTATGCTGCATCTGTCATGTTTGGCTACTTCCTTAAGCGGGTTGACCAGAGATTCCAGCTAGAGAAGAACATTAAAGTTCTCCCTGAGGGAGTAGACAGAGAAGGTGGTGACATTCTGCAAGTTACAGGGGAAGAGTTGAGATCTGATGATAGCTATAATGCTCCTTTGAGCTCCACACAATCCCATCCTGAAGTCGAATCATTTTCTGCTGGTGAGGTCAGTCCCGGGGGTTTCGGCCATGGAATAAAGCCATCAAGATTGAGATCCTATGTGATGGCACTCGATGCGGAAACTCTTCAGCGATACGCAAACATCAGATCCAAAGAAGCCATAGGAATGATCGAGAAACATACCGAAGCATTGTTTGGTAGACCTGAGATTGGTATCACACCTCAAGGAACCATAGATACTTCCAAAGATGAAGTTATTAAAATTAGTTTCAGTGGTCTGAAAAGGCTTGTTATGGAGGCTGTAACTTTAGGGTCCTTCCTTTGGGATGTCGAGAGCTATGTCGATTCAAGGTACCATTTTGTTACCCAGTGATCATTTGTCACACTGCATCGCACAATTGTATCTGCTGGAGGATTGGATGAGTGAGTGCAGTACCATTCTAGCTAGGGGTAAATGCAATTAATCTAGTGTCGATTATTTGTACATAATTAGTGTTGTGATGATGTAATGATATACTGCTTGCTAAACTTTGATTATGTTGGTCGTCAGTACCAAAAGTCCAAAATTAACTTCTCAGATGAGCGATTGATGCGAGAATGCTAGTAGCCTGCTTTAAATTTTGCCTAAGCTCAACATTGCTTTTTCAATGAAGTGTGGGTGAGCAATACTTTTGACATGACATATAGCATAGGGGCAAAGTATATACTACCATGAATAAATGTTCATTTTTAATATATTTGAAGAATGAAGATTCATTTTCAATACATAATGAACATTAAAAAATAATATTCAATGAATTAAAAATGATTTTTTAGTGAACTAAAAATTCAATAATATTCAATGAATTAAAAATGAATTTTTAGTGTATTAAAAATTATTTATATAAGTGGCTCACCTTTGTTCTTGGTATAATGATTAAAATCTCGGTCTATCATTAAAAGAATCAATCTTTATACAGTGAATTATGGTTCACACAATTGTGCGGATCATAGTCTAAAACTTTGCAACGGCGAGGAGAAAATGAATTTGCAGGAGAATTGATTTTTTGTAGGGTCCAAGAGGAGATAAAAATTTTCTGAAGCTCTGCATTCCTGCCCGTTGACGCGCAATCACTTTTTTACATTTTTTTATGACAAATTGACAATGATGTTTTCATTTTTTTTTTCTTTTCATCTCATTTTTTATTTCCATTCTCTCTCCTATTTGGCTTCTAAAAGATTGTGTAAAAATCAAACTAGTGTGGATGCTCTTACAACGTATCTAAAATGAAACTGGATAACATGTCTCAAAAAACGGCTTACAATGTATCTAAAATGAAAGTGGATAACATGCCTCATATATAGAATGTATATTGTCAAATGAAACTGTACTTGAATTAGAATGATACTTTAGTGAAGCTGTAATAAAACTGCAGTGTGTATAAAATAAAACTGAATAATGTGTCTCACATATTTGAGTGTTTATTTTCCGATAAAATTGTAGTTTAATTAGAATTACACTTGAGCCTAAAAAAGGGTCTACATATAGGCCCAAACCCAAGTTCACTCCTTAGATTTCTATAGTAGGCCCAAGTCCACCTTGCAAGGTGGACCTGGGTCCAATATGACGTCGTTTCACAATTTTTTTTTTAAAAAAATAAAATTAACGGCGGCTCCTCATCGCAACAGAACACAAACTCTACATTCACAAACACTATACTTCACATTCACAATTTGAAAACTCTGCATTCACACATTACAGGGCTATATGTTTAGTAACTATATTACCACTGTTATGCATTCACACATTCAAAACTTTATATTCACAGGTCCATACTCCATATTCACAACTTGGGAACTCCACATTCACACATTACAGGGCTACAAATTGCTAGAACTCTGTTAACTCTACTACAGATTCACACATTCATAATTCTACATTCACAAATTCTATACTCCACATTCACAATTTGAAACCTCCACATTCACACATTTCAGGGCAGCTAGAACTCTGTTAACTCTACTACAGATTCACACATTCATAACTCTACATTCACAAATTCTATACTCCACATTCACAATTTGAAATCTCCACATTCACACATTTCAGGGCAGCTAGAACTCTGTTAACTCTACTACAGATTCACACATTCATAACTCTACATTCACAAATTCTATACTCCACATTCACAATTTGAAATCTCCACATTCACACATTTCAGGGCAGCTAGAACTCTGTTAACTCTACTACAAATTCACACATTCATAACTCTACATTCACAAATTCTATACTCCCCATTCACAATTTGAAATCTCCACATTCACACATTTCAGGGCAGCTAGAACTCTGTTAACTCTACTACAAATTCACACATTCATAACTCTACATTCACAAATTCTATACTCCCCATTCACAATTTGAAATCTCCACATTCACACATTTCAGGGCAGCTAGAACTCTGTTAACTCTACTACAAATTCACACATTCATAACTCTACATTCACAAATTCTATACTCCCCATTCACAATTTGAAATCTCCACATTCACACATTTCAGGGCAGCTAGAACTCTGTTAACTCTACTACAAATTCACACATTCATAACTCTACATTCACAAATTCTATACTCCCCATTCACAATTTGAAATCTCCACATTCACACATTTCAGGGCAGCTAGAACTCTGTTAACTCTACTACAAATTCACACATTCATAACTCTACATTCACAAATTCTATACTCCCCATTCACAATTTGAAATCTCCACATTCACACATTTCAGGGCAGCTAGAACTCTGTTAACTCTACTACAAATTCACACATTCATAACTCTACATTCACAAATTCTATACTCCCCATTCACAATTTGAAATCTCCACATTCACACATTTCAGGGCAGCTAGAACTCTGTTAACTCTACTACAGATTCACACATTCATAACTCTACATTCACAAATTCTATACTCCACATTCACAATTTGAAACCTCCACATTCACACATTTCAGGGCTATATGTTTAGTATTAAAAAAAAAATATAGTGAAACAGCGTCGTATTGGACCCAAGTCCACCTTGCAAGGTGGACCTGATCCACGGCATAATTTGCGTAATTTTCTAAGGCTCGGCTCGGTCCAACTTATTTTCATTCTTAATTATATATGTTCATAAATACAAAACTTAATGTATTCAAATTGAAACCCATGAGCAAGATTTTTGGAACCTAAATTGAAAGAGATGAAAGTTTCGAGGCTAAAGTGCGCCAAGACATAAAATGTAGAGTACCAAAGTGTGAAAATAGAAAAAAAAAATGAGAATTAACGGTGCATTTAGTTGCACAATATAGGAGCAAAAAGGAAAAATACCCGAGGGGAGAGAGGGTCTAGTTTCGCTCCCTACTCGTCCTGTGCCCATAACCCCAATGCTTGTGGCTAGCTGGCACGATTTTAGAGCATCACCATCAATGGTGATTATAGAGGATAATGTAGACTAATGCCACCTTGTCAAGAGAGATGTGAGGAGAGAGAATGAAAGGATCGGAGAACATTTGTAAATGAAGGGTTTCTTGCAGGCCAATGGGCCCCACTGAGGCAAAGGAACAACTTTTCACAATGCTGTGAGAGTCACACACTGCACCTAGTGGGCGCGTGAGGCGCGCTTGACAGTGTTTTATTTTATTATTATTTTTTTTTTAAATTCAGATTTGTTTAATTCCTTTTTCCTCTCCTCCCATTTTTCTCTTTCCTAATCACACTTACAAAAACTCCTCAATAACCGCGAAATAACTCTACTACTAAAAGCATGCTTATCAGTGATTTTTTTTTTATAGAGTTTTTGGTACAATAATTTGTGCCACATAAGAGAGATAGTGCATGAGAGAGAAACTTCATGTTAATCTGCAACGAAAGGAGTTTTTTCAGAATGTGGGACCAATTGTTTTTGTTTCTAAGGCTTTTCTTTGTTGCCATCTGACATTTGGGGTTTTAATCTGACACATCCTGCCTGACATTTACTTTTTTCAATTTTTTTATTATTTAAAAATCAGTTTTATTTATTTATTATTATTTTTTATCTCTCATCTCGTTTTCTCTTTCCCAATCACACTTACAAAAATTCCTAAAAAACCGTGAAAAAACTCCATTGATAAGAATGCTCTTAGGATAGGCACTTAACTGGCCTTCACCTATGGCTAGAGCCATCACAACGGGTTTTACCCGTCGAGCCGGTCAACCCCGTCCCTACTTAAGAAATCATTATTGTGTGGATAGGTCTACACAGAAAAACACATAAAATACATTATCTTACCCTAAAATTTTATTATTCTAACACATAAAGTATATTATACATTATTCTAATTCATAAAATATATTATTCTAACATAAAAAGTACATTATTCTAACTCATAAAATACATTATCTTATTGATAGCGTAAATTGGACTGTGGTCATGACTGACTGGTTTGACCGACTGACTGACTAAGTGCCCTTCTACTTGCTCACTATATACATATTCGCACCGTAGCCTTGACCACTGGTCTAATTTACGCTATCACTTACCCTATAAATTTTATTATTCTAACATATATAAAGTACATTATTCTAACAGTTATAGTACATTATTTTAACTCATAAAATACATTATCTTACCTCAGAATATTCATTATTCTAACACGCGCGTGGAGCAAAGAAATTTTTTTAAACATAAAAAAAACCGTTGTTTTGGACTGTAATCCACACAATAATTTGCCCTATTTAGGTAGGGGGCGGGTTTCGAAAATAGCCGTCAAATAGCGGGGTTTTTTTGGCTCGCCCTGCTGGCTAGCACGCCAAAGCTATATATATATATATATATAGTTTGATGAACTTTATAATTATTGTTTAATGTATTAAAATTTAAATTATGGAGTAGTATTTATGTAGCAAGTTATTTTAATTTTTTTATAGTGTACAAATGGTAAAACTAAAAACTTAAGAACAAGGAGAAAAAAATGGTCAGATGGCGGGGGTTTGCCTAACCTGCAGTCCAAGAGCAAGGCGAGGCGGGGCCGGCGAGCAAAACCTAGGCTTGCCAAAGTGCGAGCTTTATTGACCTGCCATGTCTACCCGTTTTGACATATCTATCTATGGCTAGTCAATCAGTAGTGCTGTGTAAGGCGAGGGGAGGAATGATTTTTTTGGTGGGCATCTGTTGGTCTAAGAGCATCACCATCAATGGATCAAAGATATATGGATATTGAAATAGTGTTGATGCAAAGTGATGATCCAAAACTGATGTGAAGAGGAGATATTTGACAAAATTCATTCCTGCAAATGCTTGAATAATATCAGAGAAATTAATATATATATATATATATATATATATATATATATATATATATATATATATATATATATATATATATATATAGGGGTGAGACTGTGCGTCTCACCGCCCATCCAGCCACAAGCGCCCGGCTGGGCGATTGAGAGTGGCCACCAGCTGGCGGCCACTCTCAATTTAATTAATTGTGGCCGTTGCTAGCAACGGCCAAAATTAATGCCGTTGCTAGGCAACATCTATTTTTATAAAAAAAAAATTAATAATAAACAAAATTACAAGCATATTAATTATAATTATCTACTTAATTTCAACTTTACAATTCCTATACAATTGCTACAACACGTATTGTTTAATTATTTTTAATACAATTATAAATTTATAAACAAAATAGATAAAGAAATAATTAAAATATAGTGGGATAAAATTGTGGATCCACAAAAAATTGAGAAATAACTCAAACTAGTGTGGAGAAGAGTTGCTCTAAGTTCTCTGACTTCCTAGACAATGTGGCAGGTTGGTAGGAAAAATAGAGGTTAGTAGGGATGCGTGGGTGGCTATGGCCTATTACACCCTGTCCCTTTCAGACGTCATCACCTCTCATCTATAACCAAGATTTCTACTTGACCTCACCTTATTTGTCATTAGTCATTAGCTAGTCTAGTTTTTTATTTTTTTTTAGTACTAATGAGTAATGACTCTAGTGGAATCTGTTCATCTATACTTTCTCAACCTATCGAAGCATAAAAAGTAATAACTCATTGGGTCCTTTAAGCATGTATTAACTCATTTTAGCGCAATTGCAATATTTTAAGATTTTGAGCCCTTTTAAATACAGAGTATATTATTATTTCTGATTTTATGGTAGGTCCAAACAATCACAAATAATAAAGAAAAATAATATAAATTAAAGAGGGATCCTTTACATAGAGAAGAACTAAAGTCAAATTAAAAAATGAAATTATAAATACAGTTAAAATTAATTAATTAAATCATGAAAGTACGGTGAAAAATCTAATTTAATAAACAGAAGAGCTAAAATATATCTGTAGAGAGAGAGAGAGATCATTGGGGAATTACTACCTCAATCTCTATTTTATTTTATTTTTTCTTTCTTTCTTCCTCTTCCCTATTTCCTTAGCTTTTAGATCAGATATTTCCCCATCAAGAAGGAAGCCATTATTGTAAATGGATAGCTTCAGGAAGGCCTATGGGGCTCTCAAAGATTCCACCCAGGTTGGCCTAGCCAAGGTCAACAGCGAATTCAAGGTTAGTTTCTCAATTACATTTTGTTTTTGTTTTTGTTTTTGTTTTTTTTTTTAATTTTAAAATTAAGAAAAACAATTCAATCTTTAATTACATTTCATTTTTGTTGAATAATAGATTAGGAATTGTGTGTATTTGGGTTCTGAGTGCAGGATTTGGATGTTGCAATTGTGAAGGCCACCAGCCATGTTGAATTACCACCCAAGGAGAGGCATATTAGAAGTGAGGATTAATATTCATGTTGAGTGCATTAATTATTTTATTTCTTCATTTCTATTTTTCCAAATTCATCCATTCTTTCATCTTTAACCAAATATTTACCCAAAACAACGCTTCAATTTCATTGTCATATTTTTGGGTTGATGACGAAACCCGCAGTAATTATCTGGGAGTGTACACCCAATAAATCTCCCATTGTGATTTAGTCGGCAAATGATCACAATGGGATAAACGAATTTAGGGTGTGTTTAGTTGGTGGGTTTAGGCATAAGGTATGGGTATCAAAGTGATTATTATAGTTTGGTTGGTAGGTTTTTAGAGTACTACTATGGGTTTGGAATACCCCTTTAATTGGAAAACCCATACCCTAATGAAATAAGGGTTTCATTTCCCTTCATCCTTTCTTCCCCAACTATTAATAATCATTCTCATTCCACCCTACTACTGCAAAATACTTTCACCAAAACCTATTACCCTTATCAAGTATTTGATACCCATATCGATTCCGATTTCCATGTGCGAACCAAACACTCCATGGGTGTAACTTCTCAGGGTGCGTTTGGTTCGCACATGGGAATCGGAACCGGAATGGGTATCAAATACTTGGTAATGGTAATGGGTTTTGGTGAAAGTATTTAACATGTTTGGTAAGTGGGTGGAATGTGAATGATTATTAATAGTTGAGGAAAAAAGGAGGAAGGGAGATGAAACCCTTATTTAATAAGGGTATGGGTTTTGTCATTAATGGGGTATTCCAAACCCATAGTAGCATTCACAAAACCTATCAACCAAACACAAACAATCACTTTCATACCCATTCCTTATGCCTAAACCCACCAACCAAACACACCCTCACACAAACACCAATTTCATTGTATATTTCGAGAAAATAATAATAATATTTTGTTTCATATGTTGTTGGAAGCGACATTTTATTCGAATTTTACAAATTATTATTATTATTATTATTATTATTATTATTATTATTAATTTCGTTGTTTTTTTTTTGGTTAAATAGAGATATATGCAGCAACAGGCGTGGCACGTCCACGAGCAGATGTTGCATATTGCATCCATACACTTTGCAGGCGACTGGCCAAGACCAAAAGTTGGATTGTAATGTTTTCTATACTTTATTCTATTTTCATTACACGGTGAAACAATCTACTCTCTCAAATTATGTGTATTTTTTTTTTTTTATTAAAACTAAATATGAACTATCTTATAGATATGAAAAATAATTGCTTTAGCTGTTTAACTTATTAATTAAATTTGTATGAAAATTGATAAATTCATTATTTACCAAAAACTCCAAGTAATGTCATTGTATGCATAGTAACAAAATTATATATACTAAAATATAAAATTATACAGTTTTATTGTGTACATTCCTCATATTTTGCATGCATATTTTTGTGGGAAACTTTCAGGTTGCCATAAAGGCACTAATAGTTGTTCATAGGACATTGCGAGAAGGAGATCCTACTTTTAAAGAAGAATTGCTTAATTTCGCACAGAGAGGACATATTTTCCCGCTATCCAATTTTAAGGACGACTCCGGTCCAGGAGGTACTAATCATCAATATTTTTTTTATTGAGTATTATCATTTTAATTAATCAGAATTAGTTATTTTCGAATTTTATTATAAAGGTTTTTCATTTTTTAAATTTTATTTACAATGTTTAAACCGAACATTTTACTTTGGAAAACCCAATTTGTGAAATTGTAAAATATATTGTAACTAAAAATTTAAACTTATGGAATTGCATATTTTATTATTTTATACTCAATATATTATTAACCTACTCTTAAACCTTTGAGATTCATATATCTTTCTCTCAAGGTACATGTAATTAAGTGTAAGCATAATAGATACAAATAATTTCACCAAAAAAATAATAGATACAAATAATAAATATGCAGTCTAATAAGTAAGTTAAAAATTTGTTCCTCTTATCTTCTTTTTTGAAATATTTGATTTTTTGTATTTAATAATACTTTTAATACAATTTTTAAATATATAAATTATATATATTAATACTAAACTTAATATTATAAATAATTGAATTGTAAATAATTTCAAATACGTAAAATAGGACGGAGAGAATATTAGTTTAAACTTTTAATCGAAACAAAACGCATTAAAGTATTTATGAATTATTGTGCACTAATTTTTTTATTTTTATTTTTTCATTTTTCAGCTTGGGATTGCTCTACTTGGGTTCGAACATATGCGTTGTTTCTAGAGGAAAGATTAGAGTGTTTTAGAACCTTAAGATATGACATTGAAGCGGAGCGAATGTCCAAAGCGACGTCGAATGCTCACGGAGAAGGCAAGGTGCATTTTATTATTTTCTTATTATCAACTATTTTTTATTATATATTTATAAACATATACTGCATTGTAATAGAGTCAGTAATATTCAAAAAGAAAAAAAAAAACTATTCTCTACTATATTACTTTGAAATATGTTCATTTTCACTTCTAATATATAGAGATATGATTGAGGAAAGTTACTTTTTAGTGGTAAAAATCTCATTTATTATCATAGGTTCACATTAAATAATTTCTTTATTACTAAAATACATGTAGTATTACTTAAATAATTAAATCAACATAATTGACTTGGGTGACCCGAATCAGATTGAATTGGTTATGCTATTGACTATGTAACAATAAGGTTACAAGTTTGACTTCTAACAGAAATGACATATTGACCCTTTTTATTTGAACCGATCCGCTATGAGTAGCATGTTAGTTTACCTCCAGGATCATAGTGTAGTTGATGTAAGATTTTCTTTATTTAGAATTTATTCAGTACACTACTGAGTAATGAGTTTTCCTACTCATCATTCAAAAATTTGAATAATAATTTTATCATATAATACCATTGCTAGTTGTACTTCCGAGAGTTAAATATAAGAGTTATAATATTTTTTATTATTATTTATTAACTATTCATAAATTACTTTAATCTATTTATAGTTACATGCCAAAACACGATATTTGAGTGGCGAAGGATTGTTAGATCACCTCCCTGCGTTGCAACAGCTTCTCTACCGCCTAATTGGTTGCCGGGTAAATGTGAAAATATTATTATTTGCAAAAACGTGTCTGAGACCGTAAGACGGGTCGGATCAAGGTCAAATGTAATATTTATATTGGAAAATATAATATTAATAAAGAATAAAATATTATTACTTATATGAGAAAGTGTAATATTTTTGAAGAAAAATGTAATACTTTGACATTTTGATTAAAAGTATTACATTTTCTTTTATAAGTAACAAACACTTGCAAACATTACTTTTGATGAAAAATGTAATATTTTAACATCAAAATGTAAAAGTATTACATTTATTCTAAAAAATATTATATTTTCCTAAGTAACAAACATTTTATTCTTAATTAATATTACATTTTTCAATATAAGTATTACATTTTCATATTGATCCGACTTGTCCCACAAATAAGGATCTGTGAGACGGTCTCAAACAAGTGTGACTTTTTTCTTTAAATTTTTTTAAAATCTTTTTGGATTTCTTAAATAACAAAAGTAACCCTCTATTTGATCTACGCCTTTTTAATAGATAGAAAAAATCCACTTTTGATCCATTGACTATTGTACATGTATCAAATTTGATCGTTAACTATTAATATTTTTAAATTAGGTGCATGACTATATAATTTGTATCACATTTGGTCCAACCGTCTAATTTTTTCCCCAACTATTGTCGGAACTTCAACGAGAAAAATAATTTTTCTGACAATAGTTGGTCGAAAGTACTCTTTTGATTATAACTTTTTTGTTGTTGAAATTTTGGCATAGTTTGTCGGAAACTTGGCTAGAAAATTAGACGGCATGACAAAATGTGATACAAATTATATAGTCATTCACCTAATTTAAAAATATTAATAATCAAGGACCAAATGCAATACAAATTACATAGTTATGCACTTAATTTAAAAATATTAATAGTCAAAGATCAAATTTTATACATGTATAATAGTCAACCGACCAAAAAGTGATTTTTTTTTCTAATAGATATGTTAATGGAGAATTAAATATGATTAAATTAAAAATAGAAAAAACTAATAATCAAGATACCACTAGTAGAATTAACTCATTCGTAAAATATAATATTTAAATATTTTACACAAAATAAAGCTGACATGACATATTGGCATTATTTATGTTATCAGATAGTAAATGTTGAGTAATGTATTAAGCTCAGTATAAATTAAATATCATCATTCTTGTTTGAATATTTTTTTTTATTTTGTTTAATTTATTTCATTATATTTTATGTATTGTAGCCTGAAGGAGCAGCTTGTTTCAACTTTCTTATTCAGTACGCACTGGCCCTGGTATTTTAAAACACTATTTTTAGGGTTCTATTTTGCCTTCTAAAACTTGCATTGTTCTTAGGAAGTAAGTATATAAATGAATACTTATCACATATATAGTGACATCAAAGTTATCAAAATCTTTATAATTTAATTGAGTTAATATCATATGGGGTCCTCCGAGTATAGTGATTTTATCACGTTTAGTACTAAACTTTTAAATTGATCACCCGTGGACCTTCGACTTTCAAATTGTTACAATATGTGATCCAAGTTAATCACACGGTCCTTCTAGGAGAACAACAAGTCAACAATTGGTTAAACTTTGAAAGTTGAAGGACCATATATGGGTGGTAAACTTGCACCATTAATAGTAACAATTTGAAAGTCAAATGACCATGAGTATTAATTTGAAGGAAAATACTACTTGGACTCCCAAGTTATACTCTCTACTTTTACCCCTCACACAAAAATTTGATATTGACACTTTTTTTGGGATCCACAGGATAAAGATAACCTATCATATCTTGTCACGTAAAAGTGAGAGTAAAAAATGAGAGTTCATGTAGTAGAACTCTAATTTGAAAGTTTATTACTAAACATGACAAAATCACCATACTCGGAGGATCCTATATGACATTAATTCAAATTTAATTATATCAATTTCAAACACTAAAATTGTGTCAAGTTATATACTTTTGTTTGTTTGTTTTTTAATTTTATTTTATATTTATTGCTACTTTATGAGTTTAGTTGCCTTATGTGTAGGTGTTGAAGGAGAGTTTTAAAATATATTGTGCGATCAACGATGGGATTATTAACCTTGTAGATTTGGTACGATTGAAATTGCATAAGTACACCTTCTTCCTTCTACTAAAGAGAATTAATTATAGTTTTGGTCCTTGAACTATATATATATATATATATTTACTTTTATTATTAAAAATGTTATACTTTTAATCCTTTGCCAAGTATAAAAATGGCATATTTTCAACATTCATAACTAATTTTTTTTAATTTCTTTTTTAAATTTGAAACTTAAAAATTTTTAAAAATAATAATTGAATGATTAAAACTAGAATTTACCTGACCTACAAAAGGTTTCGTTAAAAGTGCATGTTGCCTCTATTTGGTACAGTTCTTTGAAATGTCGAAGCATGATGCAGTGAAAGCTCTCAACATCTACAAATGCGCTGGGCAACAGGTGACTCCTACATTTCATGTATAAACGTAAATTTGCAATTCGACTATCAATTTAAACTTTAATTGAGACAGAACTCGTAACTCAATTTTATATATATATCAAAGCCAATTCCGTTCACAAGATGACTATAGTTTTGCTTGGAGCTCATAAAAACAAAATTGACTCTCACATGTAATGAGACATGTTGAGCATATATATATATATATATACACACACACGTAAATGTATAGTGTGCAACAAGTTGTTGTCGATTTAACCCAATAGTTAAATTCGAAGTTTAAATTTTATTCAAAGTAATCGGTGAAGTATGGTATGTATTTAGATTTTTGTTGTTGCAGTTGAGTGTAATAAGCTGATTTGAAAGTTTTTGAAAATCTTGTATTGCCAATTTGGAGGGGAATACATCATTTTCCTGGTTTTTTCTTTTTGAGTACTATTGACCCTATTATATGTAGTATCTTCATATATATTTTCTCAACCTACTGAAACTCAACGAGTCAATATTGCCCTCATTGAGACTCGAACTCATGTCCTCCTCTCTGGAAGAGTCACTTTCTTGAAAACTTGTAGGAGGTGTATTTTCAACTTAGTCATTTGCTTTGTCTTACTTCATAACATTTCTGCAGGCTTCAAATCTAGCTGATTTTTATCAATTTTGCAAAGGCTTGGATCTGGCTCGGACATTTCAGTTCCCATCACTGAGACAGGTTGTGTTACAATTTTTTTTTTTTATAAAAATTTTCTAATAACTAATTTTAAGGTTAAATGTCATTTTTTTGGTACAAAGTTTAACATTATTATTGGCTAGTAAATGGTCTTAGTTTGAATCTCAATACAACCCAACAAAAATAATGTTTCTACATGTTAACTTATTTGACCCATCAAAAAATATTCAACCCACATATTTGAAGAGAAGTGTTGAGAATATATATATATATATCTTATTTGCCTTATACATTGCAGCCACCACCTTCATTTCTTGCAACAATGGAGGAGTATATCAGGGAAGCACCACAATTTGGTTCAGTATCAAGTAAGAGGCTGGTGAGAAAACCCTCTTTAATATTTATTTTCTTATACATGTTTTCATGATTGTGAGAGCTTATTGCAATTCATTTTTGCACAGGTAACATAATATCCCTGAAAAAAAAATTGAGGGTTGATTTTTAAACAAATAGGAATCATGACTTTTTAGATGTTTTTTCTCCAACAATTTTTTGTGGGTCTATTTATTGGGGAGAAAGGGGGAAAGGTATTGCTCAAATTGCGCGTGTGCAACAACTGTCACACCCAGTATGCACTTGGGCGCGTAAATTACCTTTTTTTTTTTGTTTAGCTTTTGCTGTCATAAATTTTTTTTCCTTCTTCTTTCTCCCCCTTTTTTCTACGTGTCCCTACAAAAATCTCAATTACAATTGAGGTTGCTCTTACATTCCTTTGAACCAAACAAGAAAATGTAATATTACATTATTTACAATCTTGAAGTTATCTGTATAACTTGAACCAAACGCCTTTTAAATCTTAAATTTGATTAATTAAGGGACTTACTACCCTACCCTATACATCATTAAAGATAAAATTATAATAAGAACAACATTGCATCATAGATCCATAAAAGTTATTCAGTAATTCACAAATTATTTTTATTTTTGGATGAATTATAACTTTTAAAATCATCCTTTTCGATCTACACACAATAATGGAGTATGTTAATTTCACTATTAGGAGTACTATCAAGAAGTTGAAGAAGTAGAAGAAGAAGAAGAAAAATTAGAAGAAGCTGGTGAAGAGAAATATGAAAAAGATGTAGAAGTGGAAACCATGGATGAACAAGAGAAAGCACAAGAGGAGCAGAGCCCCAACCCAGAAGAAGATTCACCATTAGTACTAACGGCGGAAAATTTTGATCTTTTGGTAATATATATGATAAGTTTTTCATTACTCAAAATCTATTTATGGTGTTTAATTGATTGGCTATATATAAATATTTAATTAAAACTAATTAATTACTTCTTGTATAGGGGAATGAAGTGGATTTGGATCCAAAAGTTGCAGAACTAGAAGAAAGCAATGCATTAGCCCTTGCTATTATTCAACCAGGTATATATATATATATATATAGTATGTAGTTCATATATATATATGATGATATCAATATTGAGTGTCCCCCCCTCCTCACTAGTATTAATTGCATGTACTTTTAAAGAAAACAAAACACAAATTGTTCCATTCCATTAGCCAGAGGAATAGCGAAAAGAGTTCTATTACATGAACTCCTAAATCTTACTCCATGAATTTTACTTCCTGATGGAACGATCACTGATAAACTACTTTTCTTAACTGATATGATAGTTAAGACATCGATATGATGGCATATGCAGGTATCGAAAATCATTCAACTATAAATCTTTTTGATGAGATTGAGAAGAGTTCTGGATGGGAGCTAGCGTTGGTTAATGCACCAAGTAACCATAATGTCCAGCACGTACCACATACAAATACGGTTTGTGACTTTCCACCTCTCTTCAATTTTCATTGTCCATCTATATATCCTGCAATTTAATTACGCTTATTAAGGTTTTGAAAATGGGTTGGCTATTTTTTAATACTTTTTAGTTATGTACAATTAGTCATTTTTATGCTTGGTTGTCCATTTTTATAAATATAGGAGTTATTATCACTTTTAGTGCCTGGACTATTATTATCTTTTTAGATTTACTATTAATTTTGTCATATTTAGTGTAAAGTATGTTTTTTTTTTGCTACATACATTTGGTCCTATCTACCCATTTTCCTACGATCACCAACAGAAAGAATTAATTTTTCCCTCGTCTAGAAAAGTTTTAATGGCAATTTCGTCTTTCCAAGTCTAAGTACCACTAATATACTAAAAATTCAAAATTAAAGGAAATGTAGAAAGCCTATCTAACACTTTTCTCTCGGCACTTTATGCCCAAAAAAACATAGGCAACTTCACACTTCTCCTTTAATTTTGGAATTTTCAATAATGGTAGCATGTATTTAGACTTAGAATGACGATTTTGCCATTGAAGCTTTCCAAATGAGAGAAAATTTGACATCTTCAATTGGTGATTGCTAGACATTTAGTTGACAGGATCGAATGTGACAAGATAAGCATACTTGTACACTAAATGTGACAATATTAAAAGTTAGGGATCAAACACAGTAATAAATCTAAGGATGTGTTTGGTTGAAATGTTAGAATCGAAATAATAATGAGAATCAAATAGTAATGAGTTTAAATAGAAAAATATTGTCAAGACCTTGTGGTCTAGTGGCACCTGATTGCACTCTCATATAGAATGGGGTGAGTTTGAGCCTCAGCGGAGGCGATATTGACTCTTTGTATTTCAGTAGGTTGAGAAAGTAGTTATGAACAGATACTACATTGTAATGACTTGAGAATTTAAATTTCATAGTAGGATATTAAAAGTAGACAAACAAACATGGTAATGAGTACCAAACCGCACAGTAGGGTACAAAAGTCCCCAACCAAACACAACCTAAATATAATTATTTATATCTTTAGTCCTTAGTGTTGTATTTTTAGCCTTTTGTCTTAACGTAACTTGATTGTGTCTACCAAACATTATGTAAACCGTTCTAGGAAAGGTATGGTTATGTAGATATCAATTGTAAAGGCAAATAAGAAAGGTTAGGAATTGAAACAATTAAAAAGGTAATGTGAAGGGCTAATAAGGCAAAATTGTGACAAATTGAACACTATATTCACAACACTAGACAACCAATAACAAAAATGGCTAGTCATGCCCAACTTAATTAGGAATGAAAAATGCAACTTTACTGTACATTTATGGAGTATTTGAATGAAAGGGAAATTACAAACCTAGATTTTCCTTTGACTTCTTGCAATATATTGTAATACATGTTAATGGTTTGTTAGGCCGGCGGCTTCGACAAATTCTTACTTGACAGCCTGTATGAAGACGACAATGCCAGAAGACAATTAGAACTAAGAAATGCGGGCTATAATGCAGGATATGGATATGAAACGACTATCCAAAACCCTTTCATTCAGAATGATCCCTTTGCTATGTCTAACAATATTTCACCACCAACCAACGTGCAAATGGCCTTGATGGCACAACAACAACAACATCAGCAGCAACAACAACAACAATATCAACAACAACATATGATGCAGCAGGAAAATCATCAACAACAAAATATGTTGACAATGGTGCCTTATGACCAATATCCACAACAACAAATGTCCTACCCTGCCTCTACAAACCCTTTTGGAGACCCATTTGGGTATCCACCCAAGAACATGCCACCGGGAAACAATCCATTACTTTAGATGTGTTTTCTTATACTAATTATGCTCCATTACTTTATGGCTAGAAACATCATCTTTCGATTGCTAGATATGCTACTATATTTGGCTTTTCTAGCATTATATTCATTTCTAGCTTTAATCTTCTTGATCTCCCCCACTTCACAATGTAATTATCTCTATTGTACAATACTTCTTTTTGCATTGTAGATAATATCATTGCTAACTATTTAGCATAGGAAAATACTTATTTTTCCTCATCAAGTTCCCCTCTTGGTGTAGCTTCCGTTGATTGGGTGATCTAGCTAATCCCACCATTAATTAAAAAGGAATTTAGTTTAAAATTAAATACTCATGAGGTTATATACTAATTTGGACATGTGTCTATACGCTTAATCTTATTGGACCTCAACACAATCGCAGCTAATTTGGTGGTAGGCTTATAGATCTATCACGAGCTTCCGTTGAGATCAACAGCCTTGTCTCATGTTAAGGCTACATATATGCCATGCCTTGTCTCGTCGCCCTAGATTAGTTCAATTCAAATATGGTGTAACCGACTATAGTATGCAATATCCACATGTAACATGCTACCTAGTGATGAAAACATAACATATTTCTCCTCAAGTGCTTTATAAAGCCACTATATGCCTCCTTAGGGCATCTCTCGTGGGCTAAAAATATTAGAGAAAGGAGGGGTGAAGGGTTGCGGGAAAGAATGGGAGAAAGCAAGTAACCTTCGGAGGTTGTTGCGCCAAATGCATGGCGTGTAGCAAGCACGCGTAGAGGGTGGGGGAAGGCTCAAAAAAAAAAATCAATCACGATTCCTTTTTTTTTTTTTTTTTAATTCTTTTAATTTTGTTTTTTATTTTTTTATTCTATTTTTAAAATTTTTATATTTAAATTTTGAGTTTAATTTATTTTTATTATTTTTAATTGTATTAATTGTTGGTATATTTAGTATTTAAATTTTTGTATTCGCTTCCAAATGTTAATTTATTTCGTAGAAGATTTTGAATGCGAATTTTAATTTATGAAGTTATATGTTGATTAGTTTATGAAATTATGTTTTATAATTCAAAAATTATTTTATTTCATTATTTAAATTTATTTTTATTTAAAATCAATACTTGAAATTATAATTATAAAGTTAAAATTATTAATTATAAAAAAATGAATAAAATAATAGATTATATGTAGGAGTGTATGAGCCACAAAAAGGGGAGGAATAAGGAGAAGGATGGTAGAGAAAATAATGAAGAAGATTATATGATAATGTGGATGAGTTGTCCCCACAAATTAGAGAGATTAGTGTAAAAAGGGTTGGAGATGCCCTTAGCAGGGATTTTTTTTCTTCTATTCCTCTCTCTATCTCCTAGGTCTTTGCATATCCTAAGTAACCCAACCTCATCTAATCCATAAATTATATCGTGGACCGCGGTCCAGGATTGTGGACCGCGCATCAAAACGACGTCGTTTTGATTTATGAAAACATACAGATGAAATAGGTTCCGTTCCGCGCCATTCACTTTCAGTTCATATACACTGCAATTACATTTCAACACAACTGCAGTTATATTTCAACACAACTACAGTTAAATTTCGATATAACCACAGTTTCATTCGATAATATAAAAACACAAATGTGAAACTGTTATTCAGTATCAGTTCATATACACTACAGTTACATTTCAACACAACTACAGTTACATTTCGATATAACTACAGTTTCATTCGATAATATCAAAACAAATGTAAGGCAGTATCTTTTGAGATGAACTGTAGTGTCAGTTACGGAGCTCCGTCTCCCACTTACTGGAACGACGTCGTTTTGTGACCACGACCCACAATGCATTGTGGACCGTGGTCCACTATATAACGACTGCATCTAATCAATGGAAATAATTGCTAATAAAATCTTTCGTATTTTAATGATTACTCATACCCCACTACGTCTATAATACTTTCAATAATTTACCCTATCATTTTGGCACCGTCCATAGGGACCGATCGCTAGAAGTCGATTCTACCAGCTTAGTTTGAATTATGGATCCTCATGCTTCATTCAACTAAGAGCATGGTGGTATGACTTCGTGGTAAATAATGACCATATCATCGATACGCTCGCACCGATTTCCCCATGTAACTAGGACAATCAGTCTATTTGAATAATGCACTGGCAGAAGTAATTAATGTCACCGACTAGCAGCACACGTTGTTGGTACAACTTCCAATAGGGTACACGCACTACTATACATTCCCTTTGAAACTAGGGCTAGTCCCCTACACATTAGTGATAGGTCAATTACTCTTCCCAAATTCGGTTGCACTATAAGCCTGGAAAAACATGATTAGGTATCTTGTGTGGAATCCCATGTTTTACCCTTATCATCAAATTCTACCTCAAGTAAACCTAACATAACAATCTTGCACCTTCGAATAATCCGGCATATATTCCGACCTCGTTGGTGCATGCATGTGGATGTTCCAATGACTCGCGAGTGTAAATAGATAGGGTAGATAGTCATAGTCAGCCAACATCAACGGAAAAAGTCTACCAATCTGCCTAGACTTGCCTAAGACTTCAGGATAACCAGCCTCTACAAGAATGGCAAAGAAGCATTCATAAGCTTATTAAACCAGCTACTCATGGCCAGTTAGGACCACACGTCGACTCGTACTTACACAGGTAAAAAATATGTGAGAATCACAATTGAGAGAGTAGCTAAAAGCAGTATGTCTGATGCACGAAGAGGTCGAGACCATTTTAGACTTCGGGAAGAACAATTATTGAGGTGCATGTTGGCCTAGTTTCAAAATGAGGTGTCGAAATAGAGATGAGAGCAGTAGGCATCGCAACCATTCCAACCTGTTGATTTACTCATAACCACTCCCTTTACGACGTAGATAATACAAGAGGCCTACCCCCATAGACTTAAGGGTCCCAGGACATCGAAACTATGGTGGTAAAACTGACATTGTCGAGCACATTAATTCATATTATAGTAACATGTTGGTGATCGGCGTATCCAATGTTGTTACATGTCGAGTACTCTTCTCCACTCTTATAGGTTGAGCGTTAGAATGGTTCAAAATTTTGAAATATGCATACATGGAACTAAGTAGATATAGAGAGACACAAAAGAGTGAGCAAATAAGAGAATATTCCGACTATGCTACTCAAAAAAATACTTCATTGAAGATTATAACCAAATTGGGGTGGAAGTTGAAAATGAACTGTAACTTTGATTTTATTGAAGATTATAACTATTGTCACCCAATTTGATTTTTACGGTTCACTTCAATTCTGAGGTTAAAAAAAAAACAATGAATATTACTTACAATTTGGAGTAACTTTGATCTCTAACATCTTGCTATTTTTTCCCATTATCATCGTTCTCCAATTACAAAGATAGTAGCTTTGATATTTAGATAAAAGATTTAGGGTACATTTAGTTTATAGAAAAATTTTCTAACAAACAACAAAAATGAGAAAATATATATTTTTAGCACTGTATACTTCATTTTTCCATCTGGAAAAGTGTTTTTTTTTTTTTCATTTTTCCAATTTAACAAAAGATTTAGAAAACAATTTTTTCCCCAAGAGTTTTCCAAATATATGACCACACATAACTTCATTTTTAATCATTACTATTATTACATACAAATTTCACTTATCTATATACTCATATCATCTAACCATAATCACCTACCGATATACATCTATCAGACTATCACCATCTACCTACTCTATCACCACCTATATCTACTTATCTTAGCATAACTACAATTATGTTATACACACACACACACACCACTATTACTACATATAATATTTTATGTTTTTACTCTACCTGTGTTATTAGGTTCAAATGAGAACCTTTGCTATCATATGAACCAATGTACCATTGTGCACCGTTGATCTTGTTCGATCTTGTGGTTTATAATGATTTTGACCTGATAATATATATCATTGTGCCACTACACCACTCTTTATATCTCGACCGTTCAATCTCGCATCTCAAGAGTGCATATGAGTTCACACCCAAGTAGTGATTCTTACTTAAACCCAGTGTTGCAAAAATCTCGTCTAAGCGCCGATTAATCCCCGCCTAGGCGCTAGGCGCTGGTCAACCGCTTAGCGTATCACATTAAATGGTGGTTTAGGCGGCTGGCCGGCTAGGCGGCCGCCTAAGCACCGCCTAGGCCGCTTAGGCGCTGACCGCCTAGGCGTCGACTAGACCGACTAGGCACCGATTAGGCCTTCTAGTCGGTCGATTAACTACTGTTCTTTTTTTTTAATGGGTTATTTCACACAAAACAACATCGTTTTGAATGAAATAATCCTAAATTGTACAAACTTTAGATATTTTTTAGGTTAATATTTAATATTTTAGTATTAACTATTAAAGTATTATATAATTTATAATTATTAGTCTTTTAAAATTTAAAAATACTTAAACAAATTTATAAAAAATAAAAAATAAAATAAAAAATACACGGGCGCCTAGGCGCCGATTAATCCTTGGCTAGGCGCCTATATATATAAAAAATACACGGGCGCCTAGGCGCCTATATATATAATTTGGATCCAGTGAGACCATCCCAATTAGATGAGATTGTGAGATTAGATCGTGGCCATCAATTGTTTTATTTTCATGGTTCAGATTTGATGTGGATTTTTAGTTTATTTTTGGTCATTATGATATAGGGAGGGGCTGTGTAGTCTTTTCGCATTTTGTGTTAATTTATTACCATTTTGAATTATGTGCTATTTTAAGTTATTTCCTTCTACTATTGGTCTGTGCACTTTATGTTATAAGTGTGTGTGTTCAGTTGAGATGACATTTCGCTATTATTAGTTAGTGTTTAATGCATATATGTTGATGTTGATCTGAATTGGCATGCTCAATCTCAATCTTGGGTTATTATTTTCATATTTTAATTGAATTGTTTCTTTATACCATAATTTTTTTTTTTGGGTTTGTGCGGGACACTTTGACAATTTAAAAAAGTTTCATATTATAAACGAATTATTTCTTTATACCATGAATTTTTATTTTTTATTTTGGTTTGTGCAGGACAGAGTTGGCGTGTGTACGTAGTTATCCATCATAATTCGGGTATGTGCACTTTATGTCATAAGTGTGTGCGTTCAGTTGATGTGGCATTTCACTATTATTAGTTAGTGTTTCATGCATATATGTGGATGTTGATATGAATTGACATGCTTAATCTCAATTTCGTGTTATTAATTTCATATTTTAAACAAATTATTTCTTTATACCATGATTTTTTTTGGTTTGTGCGGGACAGACTTGGCGTGTGTGCGTAATTACCCATCAATTCGGGTTTGTGCACTTTATGTTATAAGTGTATGCATTCAGTTGAGATGACATTTCACTATTATTAGTTAGTGTTTCATGCATATATGTGGATGTCGATATGAATTGGCATGTTTAATCTCAATTTCGTGTTATTAATTTCATATTTTAAACAAATTATTTCTTTATACCATGAATTTATTTTTTTTTTAGTTTGTGCGGTACAGACTTGGCGTGTGTGCGTAGATACCCATCATAATTTGAGTCTGTGCACTCTATGTTATAAGTGTGTGCATACAATTGAGATGACATTTCACTATTATTATTTAGTGTTTCATGCATATATGTCGATTTTGATCTGAATTAGCATGTTTAATCTCAATTTTGAGTTATTAACAATTTGGCGTTAGTGAGGAATCTGCCTAGTTTGTGTGTAACCTGTGCATATACTGATATGCAGTAATGCAGGTGTGTGCGTATCATTTCGGTGGTAGGTGCTGCCGTGCTGGCTAGCTTGGATGTAAATTTTAAATTGTTTCTGTGTTTAGTTTGAATATATATATATATATATATATATATATATATATATATGGATTTGGCCGAGAAATTGGAAAAAATGTTATACAAATTATATAGTCATATATCTAATTATAAAATTTTAATAATCAAGAATTAATTCATGTATAAATGAGAAATTGGACAAAACGTTATACAAATTATATAGTCATATATCTAATTAGAAAATTTCAATAATTAAGAATTTTTGGATACTACCGACTCTATTACGATGTAGTATCAACTATCTCCCATCATCTATGTAGGAGTGTTAATCGGGACACCGGATGCCACTTGACCACAAGGCCTTTGGCTAATAATTAAGAATTAATTCATGTATAAATGTATAATTGTTAGGGGATAAAAAGTGAAATTTATTCAAGGAGTAAAAATGACATTTTCCCAAACTTATTTTTATCCTGTCAAAGCCACCGTTTGGTTTGACAGCAAACGGTACTGGTAAGTGGTAAATCGAAACCCTAGTTCTCAGTTTTCACTCTCAGACTCTCTGTTCTCGTTTCTCCATTCTCGTGTCTCCCCGTCTCTCGATTCTCTCCTCGAAGCCAATTTCTCTGATTGCTCTTACGGTGAGTCTCTCACATACACTCTCTGTCTCTCTTACAATGTTCCGAAGGTGTATGCTTATATGCAGCTTCGTTAGAGAAATTAGCATCCGAGTATGCTACATTCGCTAAATATATAATGATTTTTGTAAATTCCAATCTTAAATTTGAATAGATTATTATATGTCTTGTCCACCTAAAATCTGTTAAATAAATGTGTATTTAACCTAATTAAAAGTCATGTTCATGTCTCGGTTTGATTCGTGTTTAATCTTATCCCGTCTCGATATTGTGTAAGATTCCTTGAGGATCCATTTAACATGAATTGCCAGGTCTACTCCAATTCCTGCAGAGGCTAAAGAGATGCGCTAAGAGTGATGGCCGGACGAGATGGACAACCTGTGAAACAACTTGAGGAATGCTCTGTTTCCAAGTTTGTATTCTTATTCATCATTTTCAATTTGCTAGCTATCTACCTATCTTTCCAATCTTAATATGCTTGAGTGTTTCGTTTTGAATTGAATCATCCAAGGAAATCGTTCACATTGCTATTTGAATTTGGAAGTGGAAATTGTGGAGTGTATGTATGTGTCTTTGAACTAAGTTGGCTATCGAAAGAGTCTAGCGCATCAAATTGACGAAATATAGAGAAGCTAGGAAAAGCCATCACTTGGTACAAATCAAGATTTGTTCTTTCTACTAACCTGTTAGGAGACAACATTTGTTTTTCTTTTTCAATCTTTCTTTTATAGATAAAATTTCTAGATTTTCAGCATTGTGGGTTCTTATAAGAAATAGGTATGCTTGATCAAGAACTAGTTTTCTACCCTTTGGCAAGAAAATCATTTTAGTTATGATCTCCAGGTTTGAAGCAGTGCAGCAGTGCCCCCTGAACCTCCTGCTGTTGTCTTTCAGTAGATATGTTCTCCCAAGAAAAATTGTTTTCAAATTACCTTGCAAATCAAAATTCCCAAGTTCAATTAGATGACTTTTTGGGAGTTTGCTTTTGCTGGGTAGGAGTTGATAAGTTTATTTTGGTGGCAGCGAACTGCAGTATAATTTTACAGTGAATTTGAATTTGAATGGAGAAATTGTCATTTTCTGTTAATTTGTTTTCATATATCTGCTCCAATTTTAAAATTGCCCTATTCCTGATTTTTGTTGCATTTTCATTCAACATTGTCATTTACAGTCTTTTAGTATTATTTCTCCCTAATATTCAATAAGATCCTAGGTCCTGTTAGATCAGCCCCCTTGGCGCCAAAGGTTTTGTGAATTTGCTGCATAACATGTTTGTAAATCCAACAAAGTAAATAAAGTATTTGTGTTTCTAACATATAGTTCTAAATTTCTTCAGTGCACTTGGGACATGGGTTTTTTCAGTAGCTGGTGCTTTGCTTGCAATACCTGTGGGGATAAAGCGGAAATCTTTGGCGCCCCTTGTATTCTTCGGGACAACTGGAACCATGCTTGATATAATTATGGGAATCAGTGCCTGTGAAAGAGAACACGCAGAACGCCAGAAGCTTTTGGAAGCACAAAATTCTGCTGCCGCAGCTGATGCATTGCCCAATATTGGAGCCGAATCGTGATACGCACGCAAATCACTTCTTTTGTTGGATTGCTTTTGATTATGTGGCTGTCAAATTCTGGCATTTAGTCCACATCTTTCTGTTAAACGTTTCAGTTGCAAGTCCATGTATATTGTGCCTTCATATTTTGGTTGGCCAAAAGAAGTCTAATAAATCATCATTACATTTATGAAACCAACAAGTGGAATACCATCTTGAAGTAAATTGTTCATTACAATTGTGGTAAATACTCAATACAGCTGTGGGTAATGTTCATTGCTTTTGAATTAAGTTCCATAAATAAATGTCAATGTTCATGTAGCAGTGTGGTCCATGAAGTAAGTATCATTTTAATTACACTTCACTTCATTTGATAATATTGTTCTATTTTTCAATTTTATTTTCTACACATTAGTTTCATTATAGTAATATCAAAGTATTATTTTAATTCTATTATAATTTCATTTGACAATATATATTATTGCATGAGTTCTATTTTGTAGTTTTATTTTCCATACATACTAGTTTAATTATAGTAATATTAAAGTATTATTTTATTTTCATTATAATAACATTAAAGTATCATTTTAATTATAATACAATTTCATTTGACAATATACGTTGTTGAATAAGCTCTGTTTTTTAATTTGATTTTCTACACACACTAGTTTCATTATAGCAACACTAAAATATCATTTTAATTCTACTACAGTTCATGGCTGCAATAAGCGCTAGGCGCTAGTCGGGCGGTAGACTAGCACCTAAGCGATTTAGGCGGCGCTTAGGCGATTCTAGGTGGCGACCTACAAAAATAAAAAATTAATTCATGTGTGTGGGTGTATGTCATATATTATATTATATTATATTATATATATGTGTATATATATATATATATATATATATATATATATATATATATATATATATCTTACTTCTCCTACTTGTATAAATAAATAAATTTAAATATATATAAATATAATAATAAAATTAACAAGACCGACTCGCTCGAGTTAACTCGACTAACTCTACCGAGTTGAGCGAGTTAAATCAGCCAAATTCGACCGAGTCGACCGAGTTAGGTGCTAGGCAGCCTCCTAGGCGGACACTTAGGGAGCAATTCGCCTCGTCTAAGAGCGTCTAGCTAGGCGGGGATTTTTGCAATAATGCTACAGTTTCATTTGACGACCATGATCCACATAGCACTATGTGGATCATGGTCCACTGTATAGCAATTGTTCAAAGCTTGGTGCACCAGGTAATTGGATTAATCAACTCGATTGAAAGATGGCAGTGAAACTGAAACCATCTCAAACTTGCCACTTTCCCAGTCTCTATTAGCATCAATATGAACCTTAAACTTCAATAAACTGTTCTTTTCTTTCTGCAGTAGAGTCTTTAACAAGATTAGCCAAATCCTATACAAGTTTGGTTTAACACCAACATCGTGTCCTTTCGATCCAGTGCCTGATGAATGAGGTTTAGTATTTGAATTATCTAGAGTTTTGCAGTGCTTTTGTCTCTGATAGCATGCATATACTTCCTCAGCTCTAATGTTCCCAAACAAGAGCTCAGCAGCCTTATTCTTAACGAGAAGTGAAATATACCTTGAATCGTCCCATACATATAGCTGCAAAAAAAAAAAAAAAAAAAAAAAAAAAAAACAGATTACTAAAAAATCAAATTGGAAATTTTTGGACAAGGATCTGGATGTGTTGAAAATGAACGTGTCAAATATGTAAATAGATAAATAGGCTCTTTGTTTTTCCTAGGAGCCTTTTGCCTTTACAAAGTTAGACTCTTTAGCTTATCCAATAGCCTAATATATACTATGCTCTTGTAATATTTCCTATGAATATTATCGTCAATTTATCTCATTAATATATAGTCTATTTTCTCTTCTATTTTCAATCGGTCTCATATTATCTTCAATTGCAACAAATAGGAATTTCCATATCACTGCTTCTCTGAACCTCTTCTCAAGAATTTTGGTACCAAACCTTAAATCAGTATGAATCTAAGGATAATGTTAAAATAGAATAAAGACAGCAGAATGTCTATGGATAAGGTTGAATTGAAAAGAACTCCAAAAAGAGGGCCACCTTGATGGAATAGATCCATGGTTCTAAAAGTATTGCAAGATTTTTTCATCTATGACCATGTTGCATCTTCATGATTACTTATTCACACAAAATCACTATATCAAAACATAAAGTGAACTAATTTGATGTTAATTCATTTATGCATATCTATGTGTTTTCACATGCAGGCTCATGTAAGAAAATTTTAAGTAAGATCAAACCATAGAACAAAAGGAGATAAAACCCTCAAAAAACTCTAAAGAAACATGGGGAAACGGACGTTGACATCGACTCTAACAGCCTGTTTGTTTTACAATAAAAACATAATGGAATAAGATTCTAGAAGGATAAAGGAATGAATATTCCATAGTTGGTTTGCTTAAGAATGGAAAAGGAATATATAAAATATGACCAAATATATGAGGGGTAATTTTGTCCATCTTCCCACTATGAAAGCCATTATCTTCTCTACCACTAATATACAAGCCCCAAAATTGCGTAACAATTAATCACTTACATCAAATATAAAAATTTTGCACTCCAAATAATTTCAGAAAGTCCAAGAAAAAGGACAATGTAGTGACAAGGAAACATGAAATTCACTTTGTAATTAGTATTAGCATTCAGCCTTCAATGAATCAAGGGCCATGATTGCTTGATTTGCTTCTAACTTTTTAGGTGAAATTAGACAAAAAGAAAAAAATGAAAAGATAACAAGCAAAAAATGTTAGAAACTTGGGATAGAACTTACCATGAAGGGTCTATATATGTGTCGTACCACATGTAGGTGATTGGAGCTTTTCTGACAATAGAACTGAGAGGCCTCAGTCATGGTTGATCTGTCACAAGGAAGAATCGTGCATTATTTTTTGAAAATGAAGATTTAAGCAAAGAACAACTTATCTTTTCATACCCATGATCTTGATTTAATGGAGTCCCACACAGATGACAGCCAATACCAACTAAATCATCAATCAAGTTATTATCTTCAAGCATGTAAAGCCTCCTACTGATGAATAGGGTTTCAGTGTCAGATTCATGCAGATTTCTACAGGTGATTGGCAGAAAAATTTCACCGATAGAAGCATAGAAGCTTGCCTCACAGGAGTCAAAAAGAAGGCATAATTCTTTTAGGGAGAAGCAATCATGACATTTTGGCTCTTTATGCACTTTCCAGTTCAGTTTCAGCTGTTTCGACTGCAGAGAATTATAAATGAAATTAAATATTTTTAAGCATTTGAAGCACAAACAACGAATGTACTTTTAAAGTTATGACAGACAAATAAAATGCTCAAGAAAAATTTTAATGCAATGAACCCACCTGGCCCCTCTAAATCAAACAAATACTGCTAGACAGACCTAAGATAGAATCATAATATGCATTTACGGTATATTATAAAGCCCACCTAGAATCATATCCAATGTAGGGATTCTACTCTCCCTTTGACTATTTTGAGCAACTTAATGAAACTTCCACATTATTCAGTATTTGGTATTTTATCTAGACTATGCATGTATCCCTCTGAGAATGCTGAATTTGAATTCAACATTTGTGTAGAAATGCATGTTATGAAAATCAAGAAAAAAATTTCCTCCCTATGTAAGTAAGAGCATACTTGATAGTGGTTTAGTTCATCATTGCCATGCACATTTTCACTTTTCTGTAACCATCTAATAACTTTTTGAAGCTTATTCTTTGCTGACGTACTAACTTGGCATCCCCCTGCCACATCATCCACATCTATAAATATTCAAATAAAGAATATATTAGCTTCAATGACTGATGCAAGTTGATTGCTTGCATTTCTAGTGACTGAAAATGCTGTAATAATAACATGCAGAAATGCTTCAAGAAAAGAGATAGCTAATATTCACACACAACTCAGGGATGGACTTTGTATGGTGAAAAATGCTAACCCATAGGCCATTAGATTATCAGTTCAAGCCCTATAAATTTGATTATTTGTGTTTAATAAAGCTTTTTATGTAGTTTTTAAATAAATAATTTTTATTGCCTAATAAAAATCTAATTAATAAAAAAAAAAAAAAAAAAAGATTATAGTGTAAACAACTTTGGATCAATCCTCATTAACCAAACATGTATTTCTATATACAAGTAAAATCCCTAACGTGTATTTACATATTTACACAATGTAGGATAGACACTACTTAACAATTTGCAAGATGAGCATCAAAGAGCAAAATTCACCCAAAAAAAAAAAAAAATCAAAGAGCAAAATTAAAAATAAAACAAATGGACATATTCAAATCACATAAATGCATAGCCAGAAAGTTTCCTTCAATTTCCATAGAAAATAAAAGAAACTGTTACCTTCTTACTATGGCAGAAAAATGCGCAGCTTAAAATATATGAAAAAGTAAACACCGCATAATCTTTTGTAATTTCAATTACCAGAATATTACTTGCTTTGTCATTAGGCTGCAACAGACTTCTTGCCCATTTATAGAGTACCCTAAACTTTACAGGCACTTCACGCCAAATTGCTTAGGCCCCAAAGCTCAAGCATCTTTTTCTGCCAAGCCTTTTAAGATCTCAATAATCAACAGCCAAATTTATCACCATAAAGGCTCCAATGGCATTGTTTAGCAATGTTTTTCCTTCTTTTTTAATTTCTCTTGACAAGTTGACAGTAGAGATCTAGTTGAAGTATTGAAGTTTATTCTCAACAACTTTGCTTAATCCACTGGTCCTGATCTCCCACATTAATCCTCCAGAAAATTTGCAAAATGGATATAGAAGTCTGACTTTCACCTTATGAATACTAGGAGTGTTGGACAGTTCTAAGACATCAATAAATCTTGCAAAAGCATGGATGATACCTCAACAGCTTTCTTATCTTATGGAGATTCCATTCCAGGTGTAATACAAACAGAAAGAACATCAACAATGGATAATGATATACACATAAAAGCCTGACATCTAATAAATAGAAAAACCCTGCAAATCAAGACTTCATCCTAGTTTATGTATAATTTCTCATTCTCGACGTCCATTTAAAAGTTCAGGTTCATTTAAAAAAAAAAACACTATAAAATGAAGACAGATATCAAGATGGGGAAGCGAAATACACCCAAAAAAAAATAAAATGCAAGCCACAGATGTAATTCTGCATGTGTCAGAGAAAGAATGGACCTTTAGAAAGTATCGATTCATATGTCTGGACTAGACATAGGATGGATGAACAGTGGAGAGTTTTGGCCTCCACTCTCTCTCCAAATCTTGTAATTTTAACATCTGAAGATGGCAAACAAAATAGGAATCCTAAATATGACTGCAAGAGAAGTTGAATACACATATTCTAGAGTAAAAAAAAATTGCAGAATCTACAATTTCACAATCAACACAAATGGAAAATTAAACTTGCAATTTCAAAAATGTTAAAAGGAAAAAAAAGGAGCAATGCAAAATTCTTTTTTTTTTTTTGTTTCTTTGTTTGCAAGGAAGGTTGGATAAAAGAAGAACAATTATGGGAAATCGTAAGAAGGGTCTGTTCTAGGAATCACTCAAATGAGTAAATGTCCAAACAGTAAAAAATATTGGAACCATCAATAAATCTCCATAGGCATTATGATACCAATACATTTTCTAGTACTCATTTTCATCAAACATATTACCCTTCTGGCTATGCATTGAGTTTGAACTAAAGGCTCATTATCAAAATGTATATTAAATTTGAATTAATTACTCATCAAGCCATCAGACTTCATCTAAATGTTCATTGGGGTCATGTAGTTACACAAGCCTTGACTGTACATATATTGCCCCATATCCTCTTTAAAAGGACATCGTTTTAAACCCCAGGTCTGTTACTGAAGGGGCAATACATGTACCATTTTGAAAATTGAGGGTAACATTTACCCCTCTAATAATTAATTATAGAGTCACATTGATAATTGGCATATGCCATAAATTTCAATTTTCCCTTCTTTAAAACAAATAATTGGATCGAGAGTCTCAAAGAAGCAAAAAGAAAGAAAGAAACAATGTGAGTTGAGAAATGGTGGAGCGAAAATACAAGTATATATACAATGCGTACTCTGTAGCAAAACGACGCTGCCGGAAACAATCTGGGAGGCGATTTGCTTGTGCCATATGGACACAGGGAAATAGGTGCGCTTGTCATCACCCACCAGAACGTCCGTCCTTATCACTTCTCTTCCTCCGCTTTTCGTCAAGATCTTGTACTGCACAGCACCGATAGGAATGAATACAAAAATGTACACTTTCCGTCTGATATGAAGCAGTTGGGGATTAGGGCAGAACCTGAATGGGAGTTGAGCGGTGAACGAAGACTAGGAGTTGCACGTAGGCATCGATGTAAGCCGATGCGTCGGCGAGGTCAATTATAGGGCCGTATTTCACGATTGCCGCCATGGCCACATCTGTGCAAGGGTTCTGTTAAACAAGTTAAGTTTCCGCGGCCGCGAAGAATTTTTCCCTGTTTTTTTTAGTCAAATGCTTACTAAGGATATAATAATAAAAATATAAAATAAAAATTACATATAGTATTCTAGTCAGCGCAAAATTGTTATTAACCTGCTAAAAAGGTAATTTCTTTTCAGGTTTAAGAATTAATTTGGAGCTTATTTAAGTATGACTTAATTTATTCAAAAAAAAAAAGTATGACTTTTTTTTTTTGAAAATAAGTAATTAAGTATGACTTAATTACTATACCTAAATAATGCAGTGCCCTATTTGTATTTTTTCCTCTTTTTTTTTTCTTTTTTTTTTTTCTAATTCATTAATTTTTTATATTTAGTTGTTCCAGGCTTCCAGCTTTAACGCACATGGCGATGAGGGGAGTAGGAGGCCCTTTGTTGTGCATAGGCGATCTGCTCAGCGACGTCGGCGAAGAAGGTAGCGCCTCCGACAACCACTCCTCAAGGGCCGCTGATCTCAAATCTTCTCATTTTCCGGAATCCGCTCCCACTCTTAAACCCTCCGATCTACCTAAGCTCTTTCAGGTGCCCTCCCTAATCCCTATCCTGCATATCTGGTGATTTTTTACAGCTAGTTTGTTGTTTCCTTGGTATAAGTGTTCTTATGTAAATTCAATACAACACACAGTCATTGATTCCAATTTTCCAATTCCCTCAGCTGTAGTCTCTTTTCTAATTCATTTATATGATATGGGAGATTCAAGGTTCTCTTTAAAAATTTTAGTGATTGATGTCATAATGTGGAAAGGAACAATCTCTGAAGTTCCTTGAAATGTGCTGCTATTTCCCAATACAACAGATGTTCTTTGTAAACTCGGTGCACATTTATTCAAATAGCTTTCTTAGTTGCGTAATGTATTTCCTAAAAATTGGATATGTGAAGTCATGAACTTCAAATCTTGAGGAAATTTTGGCAAAAAGTAATAAAATAAAAAGCTTGAAGGATTGTAATTCTATGTATTCATACAGAAAGAAGTTTGTGGGTGAAAAATAAATATGGATATAGAAAGGGGTTTGAGTAGAATGGATTGTAGGATAGTTCAACATTATGAACCTCATCTCTTTGTGTGATGGATTGATAATGGAAGCAAATTTCTATACTTTTGACATTGGACAAGCAATGGGATTGATCCTTCTAGTAAGATAATTGGAGTGTAAAGTTGTTAGGGTATCAAGAGTGCAATTAAGAAAACAGATGAAAGCCTTGCTTGTCATGTCTTGTGAGTTGTCACTACTTTAAACATGATTTAGAGCCTGTGTGAATTTGACTGAAAATTCACAATTTTCCTAAAGTTATGCACTAGTTTATGAATTTACCGGATTTGCTCTCCATAGGAGGAAAATTAATGTACCATATTCTAACATGATCAAGCAGCATCACCAATATAAGGAATCACAAGTTCTTAATTATACAAAACAAAACGTCCTTTCTATTTCTCTGTGTTACAGTCAAGTGAGAGAGGAACAATCTATAGTAGTATACAAAGGAGACCTAGGACAATTCCATAACTAGAAGCCTGTAAGAGAAAATACATATGGAGTAAAATGTGCTAATTTCTGTTCACTATCTGAAAGCTCAGTTGAAGATATCAGTGGGTGGTATCCTTTACACCACATAAGTCACTCATCTTCTCCAGCCTTTACCAAATAGTCCAAATCCAAACTCCTTTGTCCTATTGAGGGGTGTTGCTTCATTTTGTGGACTCATATCATTCTCATACTACTTTAGATTTCAAATCATCAATAATTGGGGCCTTGCACCAGATTGCAGGTTCAACAATAACTTCATTGAAGAGTAAAGGTGAACTTCCTGCTACATAGCATGAATTCTTCTATTGTATGTAAACTTATCAAAAGCTTGTATGCTCCTGGTCCAAAGTGAGAGTTGATCATCTTTTGTATTCTTTTTTTCTCTCTCTACTGATCTACTCTTCCTTTTTACGTTTTCTAATATTCCCTTCTATGCTCCTTCTTAAATTTTCTGTGTGTTTGCGCGCCGATAGTACTGGACTTCTCAGTGAAATGCTGAGAGCCCAGTTGATAATATACAATGAATGTTGATGACTTTTGTCTGAGAAATTAAAGAGGTCTATTACATAGTTAATTCCGGACCAAAGGTTAAAGATCAAAGACTGATATAATCAATTGCCCCTTTTACTATTTGATCGCAAGCATACAGTGCCGGTCTAGTAAATTCTTTTTAATCTTGACTCCTTTTCAATCAATTAAAACCGTGTCTAAATTAGTGACAAGCCTTTTTCAAGCTCACACAGTCACACTCAACCTAACATAGACCCATTGAGTTTCTAACACCTAAAAATGCAACATGTTATGTAGGGCATAATTAAATCCACTACAATTACATGTCTATACCTCTAGACTCTAGTGCTTGAATCAAGCTTTCACTTTCACAGTTTCACTTCATCGTTTAATTCCTAACACCTATAACTATGTTGGCCATACATAGCTAATTAGCTATAGTCCAATCAACTAGGAGATATAAATCACAATCGACATAATTAAATCAGCCTACACTCTTAATTTTAGAAATTCATATGACTAAACCCAATCTCAGCTAGGGATTTAGCCTAAATAAATCAACAAGAATTTCATACACACAATACTCATGGGAACAATTAATTAATAGAATAATCTAGACTAAAATAGAAGGGAATAAAAACTCAATTAGAGAAACCGGAACATGCTTAGCAGCAGAACAATTCAACAAGCTCCAGAACAGCATGCAGCAACCTGCAACAGTCCACAGCAGCAATCACCAATGCCAGATTGGAATTAAAGAAGGTGAAGATGGTTGTGCATAAATTGAAGGGAGATGTTGTTGCCGGGTCAAGCCTCAAACGCATTTCCCAAATGCTTTTTTTCCTACTTTTGTCTAATTTTTAAAACCTTCCCATTTTTGTCCACTAATCTAAAAAAAAACTCATTTTTGTCAATTTCCTTCAATACCCTATCATAGTTGTATTACAGACAGGTCACGAGTTATTATTATTGATGAATACAATTTCTCTCTCTCTTTTTAATTTTTTTTGGTATTATCCATGTATTTTGTTGGCGCGTAAACCTGACTTTACTTAGGTGAATAAACCGTGAATCCTGATGTGTTTTGACTTGTCTATCCTTCCACTTTGCACTGCGTCATTTATTAATTTAGATATGCAGCTAATTTCCTATGTCTTTAGGAAAACTATGAGAAGCTGAATGATGCACTTGCTGGTACAGATCATTCATGGACCGAGCACACACTTGAAGTAAGGGTTAATTTGATTCCTACAAGAAATCTATATAATTCTAAGAAATGCTGCAATAATTGTTAGTTTTTTGTATGGGCCGAGTCTTTATTATTAATTGAAGCATCACTCAAGTATGTGTCTTGTGCGACTTTTGATTTTTGACATCTATCTATCTATCTATTATTATTTGACAAAGTACTACCTATTATTTGAATTTGAATACAATCCTCGTTTTATACAATTTTGTCTCATAATATGTGCCCTCGTATATGTTGTTGGCTGAATAGAACCTTGTTGTCTCCATTTTGTTCCAGTTGTGCTATGCTTTGGAGACCACCAACAAATTGGTTCACTCTACAAATTGTAATGTCGGCATGTTGTCTGATAATGTTCAGAAGCTTCAGCAAATGATTAATCGGAGAGATTCAGATATAGCAGCAGCAAAAGCCATTCAAAGTTCACTGGAAGGAAGGGGAATAACTGGTGCTGAAAAGCATTTCCAAAATTGAAAGGTAAAGACTTGTCATTTTAGTTCACCCTTACCTTCTTCTTCTCTCTCCAGAATCAGCATTAACAGTGTACTAAAGGATGTAAAATCTTGAGATTTATTTGTACAGTTTGACAGTTATTTTATCGTCCTTGAACTTTTTGCCCTTTTTGGCAGTTAAAATGTTGTTCAGTACTAGGATGTGTGATGCTATTTGTACTGTTCAAGCATTCACAAACAAAAAATCTTATATTGAAACAATAAAAATGTATTATTCTTTTGAGTGATAACATACACTGAATAAATTTCCAGACTCAAGAAAAATTCCTCGGTAGTACTAGTAGTTTTACAAATACCTTCCCAAGAGCATCCCAATAGGAGGTTCTTCAATGGCTTTTTCAGGTTTTAAAGCACATGTAGATGAGAGAACAAGTTTTAGGTCTTTGTTGATACAAATAAACCCCTGGTGCGCGCACCAGGAGCGCTCAGTCGGGCATGTTTACTTTTTTTTTTTCTTTTTTTCTTGAACTCATTTTTCTTTTTATTTTTTTTCCTCTCTTCTTTCTTCTAAAAATTTGTGCAAAAACTTAACTATTGAGGATGCTTTAAAGCACTAACGTTACAACCTATGTATATAAACCAAATAATACATAAAAATACAGTTCAATGCTGATAAATGGTTCATTGTAAGAAAATACATTCCATTTCGAACAGTATTGCAGAACCAACGGTGACCTCCATCTTTCTCTACTATTGCTACTGCCTTTGCAGAACACGATCCTCTTCCTCCACTAAAGCCAATCACCAATATCTTCTTCTAGCATCACAAACCACCACCATCAACAACCACCATATAAGTTCTCATTGCCACAAACAACCTTTATATTTTAGATTTGACAACTTACAATCCTATCCACCGCTTAGGCCTTCCTCAATAGTTAAACCTGGGTGTGGTTTTTGAGGAGTTTTTGTAAGTATGATTAGGAAAGAAAAAATGGGGGTGGAGGAAAAAAACAAAAGGAAAAAATAAAACAAAACAAAAAAACTGAAAAAAAATTAAAACGAAATGTAATTTACGCGCCTATTGCACGCGCCCGCCTGGGTGCGAGAACTGCGCCTCACACACTGTGAGGCGCAGTTCTCTTCTCACCAGGGGCCCACTATGTCAGCCAAGAACCCAAGTTTGCAGGAGAAAAAAACACACCAAAATTACCTTTTCCCATTTGTTAAAACACTCATCACTAATTTTAAAGTATGAAAAACTCATAAAAACTTTCTTTTGGAAAGGCCTTAGAACTATTAACTTCACAAGTGTGCCACGACCATAAGACTCTTCTCAGTTATGACATTTGAAAGAGAGAGAGTAAAACACCTCAATGTCTATAAGGAGAACGAAGATAATAAAGATAAAGGATGGCTAAACACACTTCTCAACCTCTTCCCAATGGTCAAAGGCGCAAACAAGATTAATACAAAAAATGTTAATTTGAATACATACAAGTTCAAACCTTATAGCTCTTACCTTGAAATCTGATATATGAGGTAAATTGTGAGAGATACCTCACCTGCACTAGTATTTTTTGGTCTTTGGTAGGATTCGAACCTTGCACCATGCGATTGCTAGCAAAGTAAAACATATGAAATTATTTTAGGTTGGTTGACTAGTTGAGCTATGTCTTAGAGACGTGTGATAATATTTGCTCTAGTGAGAAATGAGAATGAATCTTGTTTATCCATCGCAAACACAAATGGCTGGAAATTTGTGCTTTTAAAAAATATGATAGTATTTTTTTAAATAACTAAAGATATGAATGAATAAATCGTTGCATATCTATTCCAAAATTATGCATATTTAGGCTTTCTAATCTATCTGTGTATTTATATCAAAATACTGTATATTTAGACTGAAACAATGCATGCTTTAACCTTGCGTATTTAGTTTAAAATAATGCATGTAAATGAAGTTAGCTTAATCCATATTTATTCTAAAACAATGCAAGCTTTTGCCTAAATGATGCGGGTTTTCTCCTAAATGATGTGAGAAAAACTTTTATATATTTATATAAAAAAGAAATGATAAACTGCGCATTGGTTTAAATGAAAGACAATGGTATTTTTATAATATAAAAAGAAAGTTGGTGGAAAAGAGGTTTTTTAGCCGAGGAAAAGAGTTTATTGTTTATTAAATTTCTCATTCACACCTCGTGTAAATCATGCATCATTGAATAATGGGAAATTGGGAAGAAAACATTTTTTTAGTATTTTTTTTAAAAGAAAAATGCTATGTGTACTTTTATTTTTACTTTTACATATAAAATTTTGACGTAGATATTTGTATTGAAATTCACAAGAAAAAATAGCTTCATCACATCATAAAATAAAATTGAGTGAGTAAAATTTATGGCTACATATAATATAATTCAGAAAAAAAAAAGAAAATGTTTTTCTTTTTTTGTTTTTGGAAATAAGAAAATGTTGAATATTAGTCCCACAAAAAACGTTTCAGAGGCAGGCAAGTTCCATGTAGAAAGAGTAGAATCTATGATGCAACGAATCTGAGTCTCCCCAATGTACCTGGACGCTCCACTCATCAAACCCCAACTCCAAAACTCTAAAATGCTCAGATTCAAACCATTCACTCTCTCCTCCTTCCCACTAATCAACTTCCACACTCCAAAAATAGCCGCCGCCGGTGGCCTGAGTAGGACTACAATACTCTCCGGCTCCCCATTTCCGATGGCCGCTAACTTGTCCACTGTTTCTACTCAGAACGACGAAGCCGTTTCGGAGCCTACCCCAAAGCCCCCTCAGCCATTGCAGGTATCCTCTGCTATTTCCGTTGCTTGATTCATCGTTTTCTGTTCCAATTTGGTTCTGCTAAACTCCCAGGAACTTTGGTAATTGCTAATTGTATCTAGTTCCGTGGCTATTTTTTGGTTAATCTGGGGAATTCTGTTGCATTCATTCGCTATTTTGCCGACACATAGCTTTCTGCTTGCTCTTAAGATTGGGAATCTCACAAGTTAGGTGCTCAAGTAGCCAAGATGGATTCTAATCATTCTATGGTTTTATTTTTTGGGTGTACTCAGGTTTTCCCTGTCGAACACAGTGATTAATCCCCTCGAATTGTAGGCTGCATTTATATGTCTTGCAGTAGGACTTTAGATCTCTCTATATTAGTATTTGCATGTGGTACTTGGAATCTTTAGATATCTCTACAAGGTAAATAGAAAAGAGGGGTTGGAGCACATATAAGTAATGGTAATAGTGATTATAAGTGAAGCTATATATGTTTTTGTATTTAAGAGAATTTGAAAAATATTAAGTGCTTTCTAAATTTCTTTGTTAAGTTGGAAAAATGAAGAATTCTCATTGATTTTGAAAAGAAAACTTTTATATATTATATAAGAAAACTGGAAAATTCTCCTGTTATTAAACAAGCCCCATGATCTCTTAAAGTGGATTTCAACCTTATAGAAATTACATAAATGGATAAATGATTTTTTCTAATTTTCTCCTTAATTGGTCTTTCTTTCCAGGTTGCAAAGCGCTTGGAGAAGTTCAAGACTACAATTTTCACCCAAATGAGTATGCTTGCCATCAAGTATGGAGCTATAAATCTTGGCCAAGGCTTCCCCAATTTTGATGGCCCTGAATTTGTAAAAGAAGCAGCCATTCAGGCAATCAGAGATGGTAAAAATCAATATGCTCGGGGATATGGTGTTCCTGACCTCAATGCAGCTGTAGCTGCACGATTCAAGAAAGATACTGGCCTTGATATTGACCCAGAGAAAGAAGTCACTGTGACCTCTGGTTGCACTGAAGCGATTGCTGCCACCATGTTAGGCTTGATAAATCCTGGTGATGAGGTCATACTTTTTGCTCCTTTCTATGATTCTTATGAAGCTACTTTGTCTATGGCTGGTGCAAAAGTAAAGTGCATTACTCTACGCCCCCCAGATTTCTCTGTCCCCATTGATGAGCTGAAATCAGTTATATCAAAAAGTACTCGTGCAATCCTCATAAACACCCCACATAACCCAACAGGAAAAATGTTTACCCAAGAAGAACTCAATGTGATTGCCTCACTGTGCATTGAAAATGATGTTCTGGTTTTCAGTGACGAAGTTTATGACAAGTTGGCATTTGAAATGGAGCACATTTCCATGGCTTCTCTTCCAGGAATGTATGAAAGGACTGTCACCATGAATTCATTGGGGAAGACATTTTCACTTACAGGCTGGAAAATAGGTTGGGCAATAGCTCCCCCACATTTGACCTGGGGAATAAGGCAGGCCCATTCATTCCTTACCTTTGCTACATCTACTCCGATGCAATATGCTGCTGCAACAGCCCTCAGAACACCAGATTCTTATTATGTGGAGCTTAGGAGGGATTACTCAGCAAAGAAGGCCATATTGGTGGATGGGTTGAAGGCTGCAGGCTTCACAGTGTATCCATCAAGTGGAACATACTTTGTGATAGTGGATCACTCTCCTTTTGGGTTGAAAGATGATGTTGCGTTTTGCGAGTATCTCATAAAGGAGGTTGGAGTTGTAGCCATCCCAACCAGTGTTTTTTATCTAAATCCTGAAGATGGAAAGAATCTTGTAAGATTTACCTTCTGCAAAGATGAGCAGACACTCAGAAGTGCTGTTGAGAGGATGAAAGAAAAGTTACCAAAGAAATGAAAAGAAGCCCCAACAGGTATTCTTTACTTTACTGCTCCATAGGGAAAGTCTATGGTGTCCACATTTATCATCCTTAATAATACATGGCATCGCAACAAAAAGGAACATGATACACTGTATATAATACATTGCATCCCATTGAACTAAAGCTAAATATTAATGGTATATTGGTATCAAAACAATAACAGCATGTTTGGTTCATGGAATAACATTTTTGGGAATAAACATATTTCATTGTTTGTTTGGGCTTTTTATTCCTAGGGATAACATTCCAGGGAATGAGCTATTCTCTTCGTAAGGGAAATAACCATTCCTAGGGAGAGTCTGATATTAGCAAAAATACTATACCATTGTACATATATAACATATAATACACACACACACACATAATTAAATGTAATTACGTGTATATAAAATATAAATATAGTGTGGGAAAAATTACACTTTTGAAGTTTTGATCCCTCCTTTTTTTTCTCAAGTTATATATTTAGTTTAAATGAAAAACACGGTGACAATTTTGTATAAATGCAGAACTTTCATTGCATCATTTAGACGGGTAAAACAACAATGTTTTGCGAAAAACTTTCTAAAATATGCAGAGGTTTAAATGAAAAACACACTAACATATTTGTAAATACATAGAAGTTTTCACGCATCAATTTTGGGATAAACCACATCATTTTGGAGAAAATGGTCATTGTTTTGGCCTAATATGCATGGATAGATCAAGAAGTCTAAACAGTAAACAGTTTTGTGGTAGATACGCTTGGTCTTTTACACCCATTGTTTTAGACTAAATGCACACAGTCCAGACACCTATCGCTTTAGTCAAAAGCCACATCATTTTGGTTTAAAATTAGGGAGCCTAAACATGTATCATTTTGGTATAAATAGCTAAATACATATAATTTATTCATTCAAACTTTTGCTTATTTATAGAAATAGCACAATGCTTCTTTTAAGCATAGATCTCTATCCTAACCTATTCCATTCCTTGTGGAATAGGATTCCTATTCCCCAAAAGTCATTCCATGAACTAAGCATGCTGTTAAGAGTTGAGAAAGGAGTGATTCAAAGAGTATTTAATTATGATATTGTGTAACTACGCCACAAACTATGATACTGGTGTTTTTTGTTATGATACTACATGTCTTGAATGTTGATATAATTATGGGCCCATACCCGTTTGGTACCATAGATTTCCTATTCTCCATATATTGTATCCTCAGGAGATGGGGAAAGATACAGTTGCCTCATTTTAAACTAATCATAAAATTTTAGCAGGTGCAGGAGCAATAGAAGTGGTGGGTCCTAAAAATAATAGGTGACAAGTAGCTACTTGCACATCTGGGTTAGTTTTCACATTACAAGTGAAGAATTTAGCAGCATCATCATTCTCATATTGTTGCTTCTATTAGCACTTTAGCATTTTCTATTCTCTCTTTAGTACATGGTTGCTGAAAGCCTCTTCTTGGGGTTTTCTCACAGATTGTACCAAATTGTTTTCTCCTAGAAATATGATTAGACACTAGTTGGCTGCCAAAATATATGTTATTATATAAATCTGCCTACCCTTCTCTGAAGCATAGAGCAGGATCACAGAGTATCAGAATAAGTGGGTAAACATTAATGCATGAAGCAAAAAAGTCAAGAATAAAAAGAAATGATTTGTGGCATGCTATTTTATTGTAGAGTTAAATGCAGGCAGGGTGAAATTGGTTGTACCATGGATAACAATAAGGGACTAAGGGACATTTTTGTATAGTATTATCAAATTTGATTCAAATATTATTCACTTATTTGTCTGCTTAACCTTGCTATTCTATTATCAGATTCAAATCTAGTACTAATAGTAAATGTTACTCCGTATTTCTTTCTTCCTTATTTTTGAAAATCGAATTAAAAAATACAAAGAAAATAAGAAAAATTATACTTTTGATCCTTCAATTACTTGGTTATAAATGTAATCCTTATTTTAAAACATCTTTTAATTGTTCATTGAGTTGTAAATATAACGATCAACGTACCTGTGAATTTCATGTATTATAGTACCAGAGGAATGTGAATGAAAGCCATACAGATTGTTTGGTTGACAGTACAAGTAGAGAATTTGATTATTCTTATAATTACAAAACTCATTATCTATTCTTAGTTTGCAATTATCAAGTATTTGATGCTTAACATGATTATGTCATTCTTGATTGGAATGAGACTCAAACTTGTGACCTTTCGGGAATAGTAATAGTGATGTTATCAAATCATAAAGTATTTGGCACACACCCTTAATTTTAAATATTCATAAAATAATACGGAGTATATGAGTTGACATGTAAATATCATATTATGTTGAAGTAGCTATTGATGTTTGGAAGTAAGATTTTGTGAATGGATTTTTTTAACTTTTTAAACTTTTCTCAATCTGAAAGTTACATAAATACCCTTATAGAACTCTACGACCAAATGGATTTGAATGGCTCTATTAGATAATAAATTGCATTTATAATTCGATAAGAAATTAAAAGATCAACTTTTTTTTTAGGTAAGCAAAAAGGATTACATTTTAAAAAACTGAAAGTGAAAGACAATATTTATAACTTGAGAATAATTAAGAGACTAAAAGTGTAACTTTTTAAAATTAAAAAAAAAAACATTATGCTCCATATGTTGTATATGAAATTTGAATTTCTACCCACACTAATTTTAGGAAAAGGTCAAGGTGTCCCCATTATTGGATTGTTCGTTAATCGTCACGGGAGTTGACGAGGAATAGGTTAGGTCATATATTCAATTAGGTCGTCCAAGTTAATTACCCTAATTAATTTATTAATTTCGCTTATTCATCAGATGGTCAACTAAGATTTGATTGAAATCAATTTATGTATTTAAACACATTAATTCAAATAAGGACAATCATTTGAATTTAAATATTTAGTTGTTTTTTTTTTTTTTTTTTTTTTG